>NC_057804.1:193372660-193672660 GCF_018294505.1 Triticum aestivum
CGACTGTGGCATTTGTTTTCAAGCCATTTCTGTGATGTCGCCCCGACGTCCGACTGTGGCATTTCTTTTAAAGCACTTTCTGTGATGTCGCCCCGACATCCGACTGTGGTATTTCTTTTAAAGCCCTTTATGTGGTGTCGCTAAGACGCCTGACTGTGGCATCATTTCCTTATATTTATTTGTTCACCTTTCGAGGCGTCGCTTCAGACACCCGATCGGTAGTTATTTATGCTCTGTTGGGATTTCAGGCGGACTACCGTTGTTTCCCTTTCTACTTACCTTGTTATGCTAATTTTTAAATGTACATTGGTGAATTATTCATGACGCATCCATGCATGCATTTGTTATATCTTACGTCCGAACTGTCTTGCGAGTACTTTCAAAGTACTCACTGGCTTGTTGATTTGGCCAGATGCTGACGAAGGCGATCTCATGGATGAAGAGTTTGATAGCGAGTCCGACACCTAGAGGAGTCTCAGTCAGTCTCGTGCGACCCTGGATTTGGTCACTATTTTACATCCGCTTCCTCTACCAAATAAATTCATCGAGCCTCACCTCGACGCTCGATGAGATGACAGACTTAGAGTCTTGTATTTCTCTCCCTGCTGTGTTTTTCCACCACCGCCCTATCCTCGAGTCAGTAGTATGCCTCCACACCACTGTGTCATGTCCGCCATTATGTATAATTATTGGTGTGCTTGTAATAATTTGGTTGAGCAACCGTAGTTCGACCCTGTAATATATTTTATGCTACTGGCTTATTGTATCAAGAATTTGTCTACCAGTGAGGAGGATTTCTCTCATACTGGACTCAAAAGATTGGTTTCTCAATAAATATTTTTATTGGAAACCGGTCGTGACAATCTTGGTATCAGAGCCAGGCTGACTGTAGGAAGCCACTAGGTGCGATCGCTAATTGGTTATTAGTATGATAGAGCTAATTTATATTTTTGCAATTGTAGTCATTTTCTGTCAGTCAGCATAAATTTATGATCTGACCATGCAGAATTTTTGCCTACTTTTGTAGATGGCCGACAACAGCTGCGAGTCTCAGACCTTCGCCAACGTGCCCGATGGGTTCGTCAAGCTTCTTTCTTTCATCGTTCAGGTCGCGATGGGGCCATCCGTGCGCCCAGTCTTCACACTCTGCCAGCACCGAGTCAACGATAGTCTGACCATGCACCAGGCCGCGGTGCAGTTCAAGGGAGGGCGTGGTGAGTTACGCCGCTTCCGGTTCGTGGGAAGAGCCATGGCTGCGGAGAGGCATGCTATGCAGATGGCAGCCCGCGAGTCGATAGCTCGTCTCAGGGATGTCCTCCCCGTGATGAAGACTCGTCGTTACCGTTATCTTCCGTGCCATGTGCCTTACACCTGTCACTACACATACTCATGCCCCAGAGGAGAACGAGACAAGGCTTTTGAGATGCTCATTGAGTATCTCCGGGCCCTGGAGGCAGCCTTCGACAACCTGGTGGACGACTTCGTAGCTACCCGCATGGACTCAGTTCATGGCTGTGCTGCCAACAGGAGGGAGCTCCTACCCATCGCACCGCCACTGACTTTGGTCTCGTCCTCAGCATCTTATACGCCTACTCGTCGCCTGCCTTCTACCGAAGAATTCAACCAAGTCATTGCACCCACTTCAGCGCGCACTGCACCACCCTTCGCGCCCACTCCTGTACGTGTTGCTCCGCCCCTGGCAACCGCTCCGTCCACTCTGCGCAACACTACACGTATGGAGCCCATTAGCGAGGAGGAAGTCGAGTCCCCAACCTCGCTACGCCTCGCCCTCGGCAGGGCAAAGGAGGTCGTCAACATTTCTGCCTGAGTACGCCTAGCCGCCATGTAATGTACCGCTTTGTAAGATATGTACATAGGTTGTGAGAAGTAGCCGGTTTGCGCATCATGTAGGATCTGGAGAAGTGCACTAGCCTAAATAACATGTCAGGATTTTGTACGCATGTCCTGAGTGATGTATTGTATAATTACCGCCCGCGTGTAAGATATGTAATGAGCAGTCGTTCTCCGTGCGCAAGTCGATTTGTTTTTCTTAAGTAAGCTGAGTTATTTAATTTTATTTGCCAGCTTTATGCATTTATGGATTTGTTTTTGCGACTCTTTCCGCTTTTCTTATGGGTCTTACAAATATATCCCCAGAGTGAAAAATGTCTCGTCCTTGGACTCGCTCCATGCCAATTCCACCAGAGGAAAATTATGATGCACCACCCAGCAACGAGTTCACTCAAGGACAGTCAAGCCAACAGGGCAGTGAATCGGCACTTTCACAAATGTGCCGCCTTTATGAGCAGAGTCAGCAACAACATCGGGAAATGATGAACCAAGTCATCAACATGGGAAATCACCATGGACAGTATCAGCAGCATTCCAAGTTATCTGAGCTACAGAAGACACGTCCTCAAACATTTTCTCACACTGACAAACCTCTTGAAGCCGAGGACTGGCTTCGAGATATGGAGAGAAAATTAATTATTGCAAAATGTTCAGACCCCGAGAAGGTATTATATGCTCCGCACTATCTCACAGGAGCAGCCGCATCGTGGTGGGAGAATTTTCTGCACATGCATCCCAACGAAAATAACATAACCTGGGATGATTTCAAGGAGGGTTTCCGTGGTGCACACATTCCTAAGAGTATTATGAAAATCAAGAAGAGAGAGTTCGATGACCTCAAACAAAGGAACATGACAGTGTCAGATTACAACAGTCAATTTACTCTATTGTCCCGCTACGCCAATGAAGAGCGTATGACTGAAATCAAGAAGATGGAGAAGTTCCTTGACGGTCTGACGCCCGCACTTAAATGCCAACTGGTCGTGCACACTTTTCCTGATTTTAAAACACTGGTGGACAAAGCCATTACTCTGGAAAATGAGAGACGCAGTCTGGAAGACATCCGCAAGCGAAAAAGGGACCAGATAAATCATGCTCGCAATCACCGAAGCAAGACAGATTTTCAAAAGGGTGGGACACACAAATCCTCATTCAATGTCTCACGCCCAATCAAGAATTTTCATGCAAGGGACAAGGAATTCACCTATCGCCCCGGCGTTACCTGTTACGCTTGTGGAGAAGAAGGGCACTATGCCAAACAGTGCCCCAAGCCAAGGAATTCAACCCCAAAGCCAAACAACGGCAGCAACAATTCCGCGCCCAAGCGAAACAATTTCAATCCCAACAATAACCACAGGAAAGGTCATCTGAATCACGTAACCAAAGAGGAGGCACAAAATGCTCCGGATATCGTACTCGGTACGTTTCCTGTCAACACAATACCTGCAATGGTTTTGTTTGATTCTGGAGCTTCTCACTCTTTCATTTCGAAAATTTTTGCTTTGCAAAATAATTTTTCGATGCTTCCTTTGGAGAAATCCATGATCATCAAGTCCCCTGGGATTCAGCAAGTTACTCAGAATTACTGTCAGAATGTGGTCATTGAGTTCGAAGGATTGGAGTTTCACGCAAATCTTATTGTGTTGGAAAATAAAGGACTGGATGTCATCCTAGGAATGGATTGGCTAACCACCAATAAGGGTTTTATCGACTGTTTCAACAGGACCGTAATCCTCACACACCACCAAGGGAAGACAATAAGAGTATCAGCCAAGGAAGGAAAAATACCCCGGCAACCGAGATTAAATAAGGTGGACGTTTCTGAGCTAAACAAGGTTCCAGTAGTGTGTGAATTTCCAGATGTATTCCCTGAAGAACTACCGGGCATGCCACCAGATCGAGAAATAGAATTCCGCATTGAGCTAGCACCAGGAACCACCCCCATATACAAGAAACCATACAGAATGGCACCATCCGAGTTGATCGAGTTGAAGAAGCAAATAAAGGAATTACTGGAAAAAGGATACATTCGAGCCAGCTCCTCACCTTGGGGATCACCAATTTTATTTGCCAAAAAGAAGGATGGAACGCTGAGATTGTGTATTGACTATCGAGCACTTAACATGGTCACAGTCAAAAACAAATACCCGATGCCAAGGATAAACGATTTGTTTGATCAACTCGCTCAGGCCAAGGTATTCTCAAAAATTGACTTAAGGTCAGGATACCATCAATTGAAGGTACGAACGGAAGATATCCCCAAAACAGCCTTCACCTCCAGATATGGACTGTACGAGTTCACAGTGATGCCATTTGGATTAACTAACGCCCCAGCATATTTTGTTCACCTTATGAACAAAGTATTTATGAAGTTTATGGACAAGTTCGTCGTGGTATTCATCGACGATATTCTGGTATACTCCAAGACACCAGAAGAGCACGCAGAACATCTCAGGATTGTGCTAGGAGAGCTAAGAAAACACCAATTGTATGCCAAGTTCAGCAAGTGCGAATTTTGGCTAAGACAAGTAGGCTTTCTAGGCCACGTACTGACCCAAGACGGTATCGCAGTGGACCCAGAGAAAGTCAAGGCCGTACTTGGCTGGAAGTCACCAGCCAGCGTAACAGACATACGGAGTTTCTTGGGAATGGCAGGATATTACCGCAGATTTATTGAAGGATTTTCCACCATAGCCAAGCCTATGACACAGTTGCTCAAGAAAGATAAGAAGTTTGAATGGACAGAAGCCTGCGAGAAAAGTTTCCAAGAGCTAAAGCGGAAGTTAACGACAGCACCGGTATTAATTGTACCCGACATACACAAGAATTTTGAAGTATATTGTGACGCGTCCAGAAAGGGTCTCGGATGCGTGTTGATGCAGGAAGGCAAAGTTGTCGCCTACGCTTCAAGGCAACTTCGCAAGCATGAGGAAAATTATCCCACTCATGACTTAGAAATGGCAGCAGTTATTCATGCACTCAAGGAATGGAGGCATTTCTTACTTGGGAATCGATGTGAAATATATACGGATCACAAAAGTCTCAAATATATTTTCACGCAGCCAGAACTAAATTTACGGCAACGACGTTGGTTGGAGTTAGTAAAGGATTATGATGTTGGTATCCATTACCATCCAGGGAAAGCAAATGTAGTGGCCGATGCCCTTAGTCGGAACCCCAGCTCCGACGAAAACAATCTGCACAGCTTGAGGCCCGAATTCCAACAAGAATTTGCCAAGCTCAACTTGATAATGGTAGCAGAAGGCACCATATCAAACTTGGAAATACAACCCAACCTTGTGGAGAAAATTAAAGAAGCTCAGCCCGGTCACACCAGCATCGAAGGCATCAAAAGAAAGTTGAGTATGGGCAAGGCCTCGGAATTCGTAATAGACAATGAAGGAATATTATGGTACGGAGAAAGGCTCTGCGTGCCAAACATAGAAGACCTTAAGCAGCAAATTTTAGCTGAAGCACACACCACTCCATATTCAATTCACCCTGGAGGAACCAAAATGTATAAGGATATTCAGGAAAGATTTTGGTGGCACGGTATGAAGAGGGACATAGCCACCTTCATTGCATGTTGCGACTCATGTCAACGCATAAAAGCTGAGCATCAGAGACCAGCCGGACTACTGCAACCAAACAAAATACCTGAATGGAAATGGGATGAAATAGGAATGGATTTCATTGTCGGACTACCTCGGTCGCGACACGGGAATGATGCCATATGGGTCATCACCGATAGATTAACCAAAGTGGCACACTTTATTCCAGTAAAGACGACCCACACCACTCAAAGACTTGCTAGGATTTATCTTTCCCGCATAGTTTGTCTGCACGGTGTCCCGAAGACTATAATATCCGACAGAGGCACTCAGTTCGTCTCAAGATTTTGGGAGCATTTACAACAGGCTCTGGGAACCCAACTAGCCTTCAGTACCGCATACCACCCACAGACTGATGGACAGACTGAACGCGTAAACCAAATTTTAGAAGACATGCTGAGAGCATGTGTCCTCACATATGGAACCAGTTGGGAAGAAAGCCTGCCATACGCCGAGTTCGCGTATAACAATAGCTACCAGGCCAGCCTACAAATGGCACCATTTGAGGCTTTATACGGACGAAGATGTCGTACCCCGTTAAATTGGTCAGAGACCGGAGACAGCCGCATCTTCGGACCAGACATGCTCAGAGAAGCCGAGGAAAAGGTCAGGCTAATCAGAGACCGACTTAAGACCGCTCAGAGTCGACAGAAAAGTTATTATGATCAGAAACATCGTAGGGTCAGCTTCGAACCCGGTGAGTTCGTATACCTGAGAGTATCCCCTATGAAAGGACTGCAACGGTTTAAGATTAAAGGAAAGTTAGCACCAAGATTCATTGGACCATTCTGCATAGTGGCACGAAGAGGCACTGTAGCCTACCAGCTAGACTTACCCGAAGACTTGTCCGACATTCACGACGTGTTCCACGTCTCTCAATTAAGGAAGTGCGTAAGCAACCCAGAGAAACAAGTATCCCATGAAACATTGACGTGCAGCCAGACCTCACTTATCGGGAACGTACCGTAAGAATATTAGAGGAGTCTGAAAGGAGGACCCGACAGAAGACCATCAAGTTTTTCAAAGTCCAGTGGAGCAATCACACCGACAGTGAAGCAACTTGGGAAAGCGAGGATTTTCTTCGGACAGAGCATCCACACTTATTTAAGGATCAGCTGAAATCTCGGGGACGAGATTTTTCCTAAGGGGGTAGGTGTTGTGACACTCCAAAATTTTAATTTGGTCTTTATCAAAAACTTTGTGGTTTTCTTTGAAAAGAGGCCATTTAAATTTTTTTTTCTTTCAGAAAAAAAACCTTGCTCTTAAAAGCTTCCTTTGCTTTGGCAAGGATTTTAATTTTTTTTAAACATTGGTGTTTGAATCTTTTGAAACTTCTTCTCTGTTGGTTCCCTCTCAAATTTATTTTGGGAGTTTAATCTTTTTCTTTTAAACTGAAACTCTATGAAAAACTTGGGATTTTCATATCTTGGAACCACCCATGACTTGGCATTTTGCCATGTGGTAAAACCCCTCCAAAACCTCCCCTACACCTTGTGATCAACCTAAGTTCTCTGTCCCAACTAATCCAAACAAGTTTTGGGTTTTATTCTAATTATTTTTCCTCTCAAATCAATTCTGAAAATTATTTGGAGCCTGAGTGATTTTCAAAGCAAGTACCCTTTTTCATTTGAGTTTTGACCTCAAACCAACTCTCCTGGATAGTCCTTTGTACCCACAACCCAGAACCATCTTGATCCACTCCTCCTCTTTTCAATTTTTTCAAAATTCAGTCTCTGCAAGTTTGGACCAGATTTGCCAAATTTGATGAAATTCATATCTACACTCCTCCAAAAATTCCACCAAAATTCAGGCAGCCTACTTGAGCAATGAGAAGCCACTCCACCAAAAATCAGCTCAAGGAAAAATCACCAGAGGCCAAATTCATTCTGTCGAACACCTTGCAGGCACTGTTGCTGTTCAAAATTCAGAAAATTCAGACTTCAGTGTCATTTTGCGTTCGTCAGCTTCACTCACGCGTTCACAGTGCACTTGGCACGTTCCTCGCAGCCCCTCCCTCTTGTCCAGAGCTTCACACGCGTGCGTGGAGCCTTCCTGGCGTCGGTGGCACGCTGGCCCGCCCTCGCCGGCGTCTTCTGCGGCGTCGGGACCTCCCGTGGCGGCCGACAGGGGACAAGAACGGCGGCTCAACGCCGTTCCGCGCCGCCCATCGCCCCTCTGCTCTCCGCGTGGCCTCATGCGTGCCAGCGCACGCTCGTGGCACCGCCACCGTGGCCGGCAAGCACGGGACGCGCTCCCTGCCGCCGACGGGCCCGCGCCGCCCCGTTCTGTCGAACTCACCCCAAAGCACCAAACTCCAGCTCGATTAGCGCCTAAACGGAACCGGTGGACCTCAACGACGATGCCCAAGCCCCTAATCCCACTGCACATCCACGGCACCGCCGTAATCACTCGCCGGAGATCCCCGTTCACGGCAACCGCCTCGGGCCGCCTATAAAAAGGGCCCCCGAGCTCACCCTCGTGCACGCATCATCCCCACTCCTCACCAACGCCACGCCAGGCCACTAGGAGGTCCTCGAGGAGGTCTCCTCCCCCAACTCCGGCCGCCCCGATCCGCCTCGGCCTCCACCACGATTCGCTCCGGTGAGGCCATCTCCGGCGCCCAAACCCCGTCCGTTACCCTCTCTAGCTACCAGGAGCCTAACCCCCTCTTCAATTTGATCTTCACAGCTCTCTCCGACGAGTCCCTCGACCACCCGAGCCGCCGTCCGCCGGAGCAAAGCTCGCCGTCGACGTGGTACTCGCCGGCGACCACCACCACCACCAACCGACGCGGAATGGCGCCCTGAGCACGGAGGTACCCTCCGATCCCCCTGCCTCTCCGTGGATCGCCGCCGGCGACCACCGCGGCTCTCGGGCGCCGACGAGCTTCGTTCCCCCCCCCCTTTTTTGAAGTTTAAACCTGACGAGTGGGACCCCACCGTCAGCCTCTCTGCTCTCTCTATTGAAACGTTTTCTGGAAGCGCCTTCGGGCAAAATGCGCTTTCCCCTCTGGGCTGGCGTATTCAACACTGGAACGTTTTCTGTTTTTATAAGCTAGCCCCTGGAAATCTTCTGTTTCATTATAGATGAGTCCCTGGACAAAAACCTTTATAACTTTTAATCAGAAAAGTATTTTTGATTGATTCTTTTTCTATTCTCTTTAAAATTTTGTCTAGTTTTTTATCAGATTTATTTGAAAAATATTTGGTATACTTTTTGTGCACTCCTTGGTATTTACGATAGCGCATATATTTTCTTTATACCGTAGATACCGAAGGAGGTGACGGAGCCGCGAACTTCACCGAGCTAGGCTCCGACTACTCTGAACCAGGCAAGCATGTTTGAACTTTTGATATGATGAGTGTCTTGGCATGTTTTGCATTTAGTTAGTTTCATGACATGTTGAGGAGCATATCGATGAACGTTATTTTATGCAAGATTGAGGTAAGTGAGCTCGATGATCCATAAGTGGATGGATGTGAGTATGAATGGCCATGTGTTGGCATGAGGATGGGTGAGATGGCAGTGTCGTAGCATGCCAGTCTTATGCCAGACTATGTGACTTCAGTGTCAAACCGTATCGATCCAGTTCCTCTCATTTCCTTCCCTGTACTACCACATGTTTTCCGCAAGGAATAGGGTTTAGTAAGTTGCAAACCGCTTTCCTCGTACACACCAAAAAGGAGAGGCCGTGATGATGGTTCCATGGCCCTGGATTAAAGCCAGTCATCCGATCAGGGGGCATGGGTGTTTCCGGTTGGGACCGAGAGGGGGGCACCCCTTAGAGCGCGCGTATATAAATTTGATCCCATGCTATTCGAGATTGTGATCTCCCCGTCTCAAAAGTTTTTCTTGGACGATGTCTAGGGTGATTCCTAGCATCGAGAGGTAGGATGGGTGTGTACTGGTTAGCTGTGTTTTCTTCCGAAATACCGTAAACGGAACTAGTCCTTCGTGACTACGGAAATCCGTTGGCTGTGGGAAAATTTTGTACAAACTCTGCAGAGTCATATATTCCTCCAAATCATCTATTCCATGTCCAAATTCGTATTATCTTATCCTAATCAAATGTCAGTTTTGATGGCAGAGACTCCGGTGATTCGCATGAGTGCTAATTCCGGTTAAATGATTATTCCTGTGGATGGACTAACCCATTTATTCTCATGGATTAAATGTTTATTATGAGTATATTTACTTGTGAATAAAAGCCCTTTCTGCGATGTCGCTCAGACGTCCGACTGTGGCATTGTTGTATTTTACTTTCTTTTCAAGCCCTTTCTGTGATGTCGCCCCGACGTCCGACTGTGGCATTTCTTTTCAAGCCCTTTCTGTGATGTCGCCCCGACGTCCGACTGTGGCATTTCTTTTCAAGCCCTTTCTGTGATGTCGCCCCGACGTCCGACTGTGGCATTTGTTTTCAAGCCATTTCTGTGATGTCGCCCCGACGTCCGACTGTGGCATTTCTTTTAAAGCCCTTTCTGTGATGTCGCCCCGACATCCGACTGTGGTATTTCTTTTAAAGCCCTTTATGTGGTGTCGCTAAGACGCCTGACTGTGGCATCATTTCCTTATATTTATTTGTTCACCTTTCGAGGCGTCGCTTCAGACACCCGATCGGTAGTTATTTATGCTCTGTTGGGATTTCAGGCGGACTACCGCCGTTTCCCTTTCTACTTACCTTGTTATGCTAATTTTTGAATGTACATTGGTGAATTATTCATGACGCATCCATGCATGCATTTGTTATATCTTACGTCCGAACTGTCTTGCGAGTACTTTCAAAGTACTCACTGGCTTGTTGATTTGGCCAGATGCTGACGAAGGCGATCTCATGGATGAAGAGTTTGATAGCGAGTCCGACACCTAGAGGAGTCCCAGTCAGTCTCGTGCGACCCTGGATTTGGTCACTGTTTTACATCCACTTCCGCTACCAAATAAATTCATCGAGCCTCACCTCGACGCTCGATGAGATGACAGACTTAGAGTCTTGTATTTCTCTCCCCGCTGTGTTTTTCCACCACCGCCCTATCCTCGAGTCAGTAGTATGCCTCCACACCACTGTGTCATGTCCACCATTATGTATAATTATTGGTGTGCTTGTAATAATTTGGTTGAGCAACCGTAGTTCGACCCTGTAATATATTTTATGCTACTGGCTTATTGTATCAAGAATTTGTCTACCAGTGAGGAGGATTTCTCTCATACTGGACTCAGATTGGTTTCTCAATAAATATTTTTATTGGAAAACGGTCGTGACAGTTACTGGGCTTTCTTGTGTCCAACAGAGCAATCGAGGCTAATCCGGAGAAGATTACGGCTATCACCTCCCTGGCTAAACCGAAGTGTATCAACGATGTTCAGCGTTTGGCGGGTCGGATTGCCGCGCTGAGCCGGTTTATCAGCCGCCTCGGAGAGAAGGCCATCCCTTTATACCAGATGCTGAGAAAGACAGATCAATTCGTCTGGAGTCCGGCTGCTGACGAAGCGTTGGAGGACTTGAAGCGGCAATTAGCCAATCCGCCCGTTCTTGCAGCTCCGGTCGACAAGGAGCCGTTATTGTTATACGTAGTGGCCAATGCTCGTGCAGTTAGCGTGGCTATTGTGGTAGAACGCAAGGAGGCAGGCAAGGAGTATCCGGTTCAGCGGCCGGTTTACTATATCAGCGAGGTGCTTATTGAATCCAAGCAAAGATATCCGCATTGGCAGAACCTGGTATATGGAGTTTTCTTGGCAAGCCGGAAGTTGAAGCAGTATTTCCAAGGGCACCCTATCATAGTGGTCAGTTCAGCTCCCTTGGGCGACTCATACAGAACCGGGAGGCGACTGGCCGGATTGCCAAGTGGGCTATAGAACTTGGGCCGCACGGATTGAAGTACGTACCCCGGACGGCGGTGAAGTCTCAAGCACTTGTCGATTTCATCAATGATTGGACTGAGTTGTAAGCACCAGAGGATAAGCCGGATCACACATATTGGACTATCCATTTTGATGGATCCAGGCAATTGGAAGGCTCGGGGGCTGGAGTCGTGTTAACTTCCCCACGAGGTGATAAGTTTTGTTATGTTCTCCGCTTAATGTTCCCTTGTACTAATAATGCAGCTGAGTATGAAGCCTTGCTCCATGGTCTCCAGATGGCTAATAAGATGATGAATTTAAGTCGGGTTAAGTGCTTCGGTGCTCATGGCTGCATATCATCGTGAGGTGGATATTGTTGCAGGTCACTTCAAGGGTTATCAGGTGGATCACGTGGATCGTCGAAAAAATGAAGCGGCGGACGCTTTAAGCCGGTTAGGCTCTCAGCGTAAACCGGTCCCGCCTAATGTCTTTCTTGATGTGTTGGACAATCCGTCAGTCAAGCTCCTAGGGGAAGCGGATTTGGCTATTCCTGATCCGGAGGCTCAATTGGTGGCAGCCATGCATGTTATACCAGATTGGACAGTTCCCTATCTTGCGTACATGAACCGGGGAGAGTTGCCAGAGGATGAGACTCTGGCCAGGCAGATAGTCCGGCGATCCAAATCTATGACAATTATCAATGGCGAATTGCATCATTGCAGTGTATCAGGGGCGTTCCAACGCTGCGTCTCTCCTGAGGAAGGTTGTGAAATTTTACGCAAAATCCATGAAGGGGATTGCGGTCACCACGCCGGTTCAAAGTCTCTGGTGGCTAAGGCGTTTCGTCACAAGTTTTACTGGTTGACAGCTCATGCTGATGCGGAGGACTTGGTTAAATGGTGTGATGGCTGTCAGAAATTTTCAAGGCGTGCTCATGTGCCGACTCAAGAATTGAGGATGATTCCAATTACTTGGCCGTTTGCAACATGGGGGCTGGATATGGTCGGACCTTTTAAAAGATCCAAGGATAAGAAAACCCACCTTTTGGTGGCAGTTGACAAGTTTACCAAGTGGGTTGAAGCAGAGCCTGTTAGCAAGTGTGATGCAGCTACAACAGTACAGTTCATTAAACAGGTGATTTTCCGGTTTGGCTTTCCACACAGTATCATTACTGACAATGGTACCAATTTATCCAAGGGTGTTATGCAGGAATTCTGTGAATGTGAGCACATCAGACTTGACGTATCATCAGTGGCTCACCCCCAGTCCAATGGGCAAGCAGAACGAGCTAATCAAGAGATCTTGCGAGGCATCAAACCCCGGCTTATGGTTCCATTGCAAAGAACACTGGGATGTTTGGTTGAAGAGCTACCATCTGTGCTATGGAGTATCAACACTACACCCAACCGATCTACAGGATACACACAGTTTTTTATGGTCTACGGGGCAGAGGCAGTTCTCCCTAGTGATATTCGGCACGATTCGCCTCGTGTGGCGGCTTATGTTGAAGCGGACAATGAGACAGCACGGCAAGTTGCTTTGGACCTATTAGATGAGGAGCGTGACATAGCGGCTGCCCGCTCGGCGATTTATCAACAAGATCTTCGTCGCTATCACAGTCGCCGGGTCAGAACCAGAACTTTTCAAGAAGGAGATTTGGTGCTTCGGCTCATCCAAGATCAGACGGATATGCACAAGTTATCCCCACCTTGGGAGGGACCTTTCGTGGTCAGCAAGAATCTGCACAACGGGTCGTACTATCTGATTGATATTCGAGAGCATAAAGACTCATGTACATTAGAGGAGGAGACCAACAGGCCGTGGAATATAGCTCATCTTCGGCCTTACTACACTTGAGCCATCGGCTCTATCTATGTACATATTATGGTAGTGTATATATGATCATTGATATAATAAAACCGGAGCCTCAGCTAAAGCGGGGTCTCTGTCCTTTCATATAATGTGTGGTTACATGGAGTGGTTCTGTTTTAAAGCGGCCTCCGGTTTACCCCTTGAAATTTGCTTTTCAAAAAAAAGCTTTGTGATATCACTTGGGGCCTTGGTCGTGTCCGAACCAACGCGGCACCTTTTGATAGGCGAAAGCCACCAGATCACTTGGGGACATGGTCAAGTCTGAACCAGTCACGCCTCTTGATCGGCCTAAGGCCACAAAATCACTTGGGGGCTTGGTCGAACCCGAACCATTGCCACGCCTTTTGATCGGCATAAATGCCACGGTTTCATTTGGGGACCTAGCTGACTTGAACCATTGTCACTCCTATTGGGGGCTTGGTCCTGTCCAACCGTGGTAACACCATCTGATCAGCTCAGTAAAGCATGTTTTTGCAAACGGTTTTTATCATTGCCTTTGCTGCCATATTTCTTTTATGACTATTCTTCAATTTTTGTTGTGTTTCCTTTAAACCAACAACACTTTTTTTCCGGTTCAGCCGACGGAATCGGTTCATTTATATTCCGGAGAAATATGCCCGGTTTAACTTTCCTGTTAACATCATGAAGTAGCAGGGGGGCTCATAATGACCCAGCACGGTTTTACATGGGAGTTGTTTTCTCCCCTTTGATGATAACGGTTTATAAATACTCCGTTTCAAGCTTGGCTAAGCCAACTTCATGCCCAGCGATGGCAGGTATTTTGTATCGCATATTTGATTATATGTTTTAAATACATTGATATATATATATATATATCAAAGTTATAAACCGGTCAGCGGTATAATCGCCACCGCAGTTCAAGATTTTCTGATTGTAGGAAATATAAATTGAGGATTTCAAGCAAAAGCATTAGTACTTATGCACGAAGGCATATTCAAGGCAGAAGTATTGACTATCCTATTACAAGGCAACGTGGTGCCCAAATAAGATCATTGTTGTTCCAGCGGATCATAATATAGCAGCTATTTAAACCGGCTTCGGGTTCAAACCTGTTCATCAAACCGGTCTGACGGTTGTGGGTCGTCCCGCGCCGCTTCAGCTTCCTCATCTCTATCCATTGGCTGGAAATCAACAGTGGTCCAGTCGATTCCCATTAAAGCTTGAAAGACAGCCTCTTCATGGATCAAAGAAGACGGTTCAATATCAGGAGCGTAAGTATGCTTACGGATTGGAGGAATTAGATTCTCCGCTTCAGGAGTTGGTGCAGGCACTCGTTTGTTCTGATCATTGTACTGAGCTTGATAATGCGACAAGTCTGCCTCTTCAGCCAATTGACAAGCCATAGGGCGTACTGCATGGTTTATCGCCCTCATATCATCTTCATTGAACTCTGAGCCATCTTCCTTCAAGCTGGGATAGCCTTGAGCTGCTTCAACAGGATCGAAATCCGGCACCCATGCTTTTGCCCGGATCAAGGCATTAATGGCTCCGGTTCGAGCAGCAGATTTTTTCAATTCTTCAATCCGAGCAGGAAGCATTGACAACCTATTAAGAGTGTCTTGGATTAAAGTGGGTGCCAGATTGTTATGAGATGCAGTGGTGATGATCCGTTGCGCTCCGGTATACAACTGTTCAATTAAAGTGTAAGCAGCCTTCAACTTCTTCCGCACATCTGACCCTAAGTGACCAATGCGTGTACCTGCAACAATACAGGAAAGATCATAAACCGGATCTATTATAAGCAGGCCAGAGTTGTCCATGAAACCAAAAGGAGCTTACCAAAGATAGCAGCAGTCATGGAATGTACTTGCCGCTTTACGGCGGTCAGCTCATCTACCACCGGTTTAAGGGCAGCCTCAGCGTTTTCAGCTCTTTTTATTAAATCGGCCTTTTCAGTGGCCCAATCAGTCCGCTCCTTCTTGAAGCCCTCTTTCAACTGTTCTGTGATGCTCAAAGCGCTGGTTATTTCTGCCTTTGCCTTGTCAGTTTCAGCTTGTTGGGTTTTCAAAGTTTCCTGCAGATCAGTAATCCGGTCCTCTTTGATCCTCACTTCAGCCTGCATAAAGACAGTGCTTGGCTTTCAACAAATGGTACAAGAATTTGAAGTACCAACCACATAACAAGTTATACGCTTGATACTTGGGGACTAATGCACCTTCAATTTTCATCTATTACTAAATCGCAAAGTCCCAAGCTCAATACAGGTATTCAACTTGGCACTTGGGGGCTAATGGCTATTTGCTCAGTTATGTTCTGATGTTAGAATCTTTATTGGAGTCCCGGTTTAACTATATTAAATTGAACCGGCCCTTGGGGGCTACATTGATGGATTTCAAAGTATTGAGGACTATATTCAAGTCCCGGATTGAAGAAGGTTACAAACCGGCCCTTGGGGGCTAGGAGGATTAATACAGTGGCAGTAATTAAAGAAAGAAGAAGCACAAGGAAGTTACCTCACATTTATCTCTCATCATTTTTACCATGCCAGCTTCACAGTCACGACTAGTATATAGCCGGTTCAAGTAACCAGAATGAAGATCTCGGGCACTCAGAGCGGCATATGTTTCCAGATCAACATCCCATTTGCCTTTGTTTATGGCAGAAAAGTCTTCTTTCACAGTATGCTTGGCCAAAGCGACAGGATTTCCTGGTTCAAAGCGACCTACGCCGATAATTACAACGTCATCATCCTTGGACTCGCCGGTTTGCGTTGGCGCGGTCGGTTTATCGGCAGGCTTTGAAGGACTGCGGGATCTATCAATCCGGATAGAGCTGGCAGGCTGGTCAACAAGGACTGAGGTATCGATAGGCCTTTTATCAGTAATGGCATCATCTTGCAAAGGAGGATCATTGGGAATATCCTTAGGAACGAACGCTTCAAGATCTGGTGTTTTATCCTGTTCAGGTACAGTGTCTTCCTCGGCCGCTTTATTTAGGCGGGCTTTCTTGCTTGGTTTAGGTTTAGCCCTGAAAGAGAAACAAAGAGTCAAGGAACATCATAAGTTATAACATGGTATACCGGAAGCATATGTTTAGTCTAGCTTACCCAAGAACCGTTTTTAGTGGTGGCAGCTGAGTGGCCGACGATTCACCAGAGGAAGAATGGGAAGTAACCTGATAATCGGAGTCGGACGGATTAAGAGGTTGACGGATGAAACCCGCTTTAGGACATAAATTAATAAAAAGGTCGGAGACCTCGGAGCGGCGTTTTTGAACCGGACTGTTTGGTAAACCGGCGGAGGTAACTACCTGGTCGCTGTGCCGAGTTGTGCGGAGTGCTTCATGTTGCTGAGTCTTCATAAGAAATTTAGGATCCAAGTAAGCAAGAGGATGAAAAAATTTAACTTTCCGGTTTGCTTGGCGAAATGTTGGCAAAGGCAAAGGATCTGAATCGGAAGAGAGAATAATTACCTCAGCGACATCAGCATTACTGGCTTCAGCGTCGTCCTGACAAGTATCATCATCAATAAGGCGTGTAAAAAGTAAGCCTAGTGAATCAAGTTCTACCTCAAGGTCCGAGTTACCCACATCATCATCAACAGCCGGATCAGATGAAGCAGTGGTTTTCCTCTTTTTAGCAGGCTTCTTGACAACCTTGGTCTTGAGCCGGGTTGACCGTTCTGTTTTCTCCGGTTTGTCTTGTGGAAGTTTCTTGCTCCAAAATGGATTATCACCCTGGTTAAGCAGCAATTAATGTCAGACAGAGATAGCAATGACAGGTTCAGTAAAAAACGCAATCAGAAACTTACAGCTGGCGGTTTGTTGGTAGCATAGAAAGGGGACAGGCCGGTTTGAGCGCAGAGGTGTTCCGGTTCGTTCAACATTTTCTTCACAGCCTCTGTGACTTCATCATTGGAGAGCTGGATGTTGGTGTGTCGGAGTGGGTCATCAACGCTACCAGTATACTCACACATTAAACCGGAGCGCCGGCTAAGAGGCAATATGCTCCATGATATCCAACAACGTGCGAGATCTACTCCTGTTAAACCGTTGGCCATGAAGGCTCAGAGCTTGGATAATTGCGGGGCATATTTACTCCTTTCCTTGGCATTTAACCTTTGTGGGAAGGGGTGTGTATTGCTGAGCCGCTCCGGACGAAAGCCAGGCAAAGGATTTTCATCATCAGGGGAAGTATCTTTGCAGTAAAACCATGTTGCATTCCACTCCTTGGGGTGACTGTGTAGTCTGGCATGGGGATAAGTGATTTCTTTCCTTTTCTGAATTGCCACACCGCCCAATTCGGTATTGGACCATCAGTGAATTTTGTGCGGCGGTTTAAGTGGAAGCAGTCTCTGAACAATTCAACTGTGGGTTTCTCTTGAAGGTATACCTCACAGATCACTTGGAAGTGACATAAGTTGGTAACAGAATTGGGGCCAGTATCTTGCGGGCGGAGTTGAAAATTGGCTAACGCGTCCCGGTAAAATTTAGAGCCGGGCGGTTTGAAGCCCCGGGATAAGTGATCCGCAAAGATCACAACCTCTCCCTCTTGAGGTGTGGGAGGACATTCGTCACCAGGAACCCTCCAGTGGATAGTCTCTTTGCTGTCTAAAGCGCCGATCAAAACTAAATCATCCAGCTGAGTTTCTGTGATGCGAGAAGGAACCCAGTTGCACTCATATACTTGTTTGGCCATGGTGAGATCTATAAGAAATAGGTGATTCCGGTTCAAGAACATGTTGGATAAAGGAAGGTCCTGGTATGAACAAAGCTAAACCGGAGGCAGTATATCTAAACCGGATTTTTATGAAGTGGCATCATATGGCTGAAGAGTTCTGGCGGTTCAACAAGGGGACTAATGGTATATACCGGTTTATTAACTTTTTCTATATTAAGTTAAACCGCCTGATCTAAACATTGAAAGCAATTGAGGTTGCGGATGGCTAAGTATGCAGAAACAGGTTTCACAAAGTCTTATTGCAGCAACGGATCTGAAGCAAGTTCAGAAAAACAGAAAATATTCAAAAGGTTAAAGCAGAACAGAAGTACATCAATGGGTAAGGAATGTGGATGAGATCTATAGACTTGAGCGTAAAACTACAGGCGAATGCTAAAAAGCTATGGCTGGTCAGAGCAGGGTTTCACAGATATGTTCAGGAGTCTATTTACGAGTATGAACAAGTGATGAACATGGCAAGAACATGAAACCCTAGAATAGATCTATGTTAAGAAGAACAGAAGGCTTACCAGAGTTGAAGAAGACGCGGAAGGCTACCACGGTGCTCTGGTGTGTTCAGGTTGATGCAGTGGCCCAAGACGGTGCAGAGGTCAACAGCGGCGGCGGAGCTCCGAGGCTAGCGACACGAGGAAGACAAAGAGAAAGAGACGAAGGGGAGAAAAGGAAATGACCCTTCGGTCCTATTTATAAGGCAAAGGACGTATGTCAGGCGCGCGAATCCAGGAGCTGCAAGATTCGGGAGTGGAGCTGCTGCCTTGGGTATTGCAGATCTATTAATAAAAGAAGGCGTCATAAATGTTAACTTCATGATGATGTCATACCGGTTTACAGCAACCAGAGATGATTACGACATGGCGGTTTACCAATTACCAGAAGATGTTGAAGACAAAGATTTTTGTGAAGGATTGACATGAACCAGTTCAAATCAATATGGGGCCTAATATTGGGGATATTACCACTTGGCGTGAACCGGCCTACCTGGGCCGGGTTAACTTCATTAGTAGTATAAAAGTGATTAAGCAGATCAAGGCCCAAGGCCTGTAGTCGGTTTAGAACCTGTAGCCGTAAACTGGCCTGGTATGTAAACTTGCATTGTAAGTTAGGAATAGAGAGAGACCAACCGGGATACGAGTATGAACCGGTGTGGGACTCTGTGGACCGACGGGCGTCACCCGTGTATATAAGGGGACGACCCGGTGGCGGTTCAAGGACAGACAATAACAATTCGAGCCTAGGCGAAGCTTGTTTGCTCCCTAGCCATCGAAACCACATCAATTCCATCACAACTAGACGTAGGCTTTTACCTTCATCGAAGGGGCCGAGCTAGTATAAACCCTTGTGTCTTTGTGTCCGCTTTAACCCCTTCAAGTTAACCCGTAGCGATGGCTCCACGACTAAGTCCTTTCACAAGGACATCTGCCGTGACAAATCCACGACATCAGGGATTTCCCTTTTTTGGAGGAACTGAATGGTGTGTTGCGCCCACGCTAGAGCCCGAGGCTCGACGGCAAGGACTAGAGGCACATCTTCTGCCATGGGAGCAGTCGTCTCTACGGCAAGAGCTTGAGACCCTGCCGGAGCCTGTTGCTCCCCGGCAAGCTTGGCTTCCCTAGCACCATCCTTGTCGGCAGCTCCTGGGAGCTCAGTAGGAAAGTACTTGCCGGGGCTTGGTTTCCTTTGCTTGTTCTGTCTCGCCGATGGTTCAACAGATGGCTGAGTCAATTGGAGCACAAAGGTCCCTGGTTCCACAGTTAACTTGAGGGCCGCACATTTTGACAGGTCGTCAGCAATGTTGTTCTCTGTTCGAAGAATATGCTCTGCTTGTAGAACCGTCAAAATGTTCCTCCAACTTCCTCACTTCATCTACATCAACTTCCATCAGCGGACTCCGATAATCCTTGTTCACTTGCTTCACCACGAGTTGCGAATCCCCACGGACGATCAACTTTTTGATCCCAAGGTCTGTCGCGATCCTGAGACCAGCAAGTAGCCCCTCATACTCTGCGGTGTTGTTCGTCGCTCTCTCCCGGGGAAAGTGCATTTGGACAACGTACTTAAGGTGCTCTCTGGTTGGTGCGACAAGTAGCACACCGGCACCGGCACCTCGCAGCGAGTAAGCCCCATCAAAGTACATAATCCAGTTGCGGCTTGTTTCCTTGTCGGGGAGAGTAGTCTCTTGAATTTCTTCGTCAGGCGTTGAGGTCCATTCTGTAATGAACTCCACCAAGACTCTGCTCTGGATTGTCGAAGTGCTCTCAAACCTAAGACCAAAGCTTGAAAGTTCCAACACCCATTCCACAATCCTTCCGATTGCATCTGGGTTATGCCAAATCCATTGCGACGGGAGGCGAGTGCCGACGGTGATCTCATGTGCTTGCAAATAATGATGCAGCTTCCTCGAGGCCATTAAGACATCTCCAACGTATCTATAATTTTTGATTGTTCCATGCTATTATATTATCTGTTTTGGATGTTTAATGGGCTCTAATATGCTATTTTATATTATTTTTGGGACTAACCTATTAACCGAAGGCCGAGTGCCAGTTTCAGTTTTTTTGCCTATTTCAGTGCTTTGCAGAAAAGGAATACCAAACGGAATGAAACCTTCCCGATGATCTATCTTGGAACAAACGCAATCCAGAAGACTTGGACTTGAAGTCTGGAACTCCGCGAGGCGGCCATGAGGCAGGAGGGCGCGGGGGGGGGGGGGTGGCGCGCCCCCCACTTTCGTGGGCCCCACGAAGCTCCACCGACATACTTCTTTCGCCTATATATACTCTTATACCCTAAAAACATCAGGGGGAGCCACGAAACCACTTTTCCACCGCCGCAACATTCTATACCCGTGAGATCCCATCTTGGGGCCTTTTCCGGTGATCTGTCGAAGGCGGAATCGATCACGGAGGGATTCTACATCAATATTATGGCCTCTCTGATGAAGCGTGAGTAGTTTACCACAGACCTTCGGGTCCATAATTATTAGCTAGATGGCTTCTTCTCTCTCTCTGATTCTCAATACAAAGTTCTCCTTGATGTTCTTGGAGATCTATTCGTAATACTTTTTGCAATGTGTTTGCCGAGATCCGATGAATTGTGGATTTATGATCAAGATTATCTATTGATATTATTTGGTTCTTCTCTGAATTCTTATATGCATGATTTGATATCTTTGCAAGTCTCTTCGAATTATCGGTTTAGTTTGGCCTACTAGATTGATCTTTCTTGCAATGGCAGAAGTGCTTAGCTTTGGGTTCAATCTTGCGGTGTCCTTTCCCAGTGACAGTAGGGGCAGCAAGGCACGTATTTTATTGTTGACATCGAGGATAAAAAGATGGGGTTTATATCATATTGCTTGATTTTATCCATCTACATCATGCCATCTTGCTTAATGCGTTACTCTGTTCTTATGAACTTAATAATCAAGATGCATGCTGGATAGCGGTCGATGTGTGGAGTAATAGTAGTAGATGCAGAATCATTTCGGTCTACTTGACACAGACGTGATGCCTATATTGATGATCATTGCCTAGATATTCTCATAACTATGCGCTTTTCTATCAATTGCTCGGCAGTAATTTGTTCACCCACCGTAATACATGCTATCTTGAGAGAAGCCACTAGTGAAACCTATGGCCCGGGGGTCTATTTTACATCATATTAGTTTCCCGTTAACTTTCCAATTTCTGTCGCCATTCTTTTATTTTGCAAACTTTACTTTCCAATCTATACAACAAAAATACCAAAAATATTTATCTTATTATCTTTATTAGATCTCACTTTTGCGAGTGACCATGAAGGGATTGACAACCCCTTTACCGCGTTGGTTGCAAGGTTCTTGATTGTTTGTGCAGGTACTAGGTGACTTGCGTGTTATCTCCTACTAGATTGATACCTTGGTTCTCAAAATTGAGGGAAATACTTACGCTACTTTGTTGCATCACCCTTTCCTCTTCAAGAGAAAACCAACTCATGCTCAAGAGGTAGCAAGAAGGATTTCTGGCGCCGTTGCCGGGGACATCTACGCTCAAGTCAAGACATACCAAGTACCCATCATAAACTCTTATCCCTCGCATTACATTATTTGTCATTCGCCTCTTGTTTTCCTCTCCCCCACTTCTAAAACCATTTTCAAAAACCTTTGCCTTTGCCTTTTCTTTGCCTCTTTTCCGTTCATCTCTTTTCGCTTGCTTCTTGTGTGCTTGTGTGTTGGATTCATTCTTTGTCACGATGGCTAAAGATAATACTAAATTATCTGACTTTTCCAATACCGGCAACAATGATTTTATTAGCACTCTGATTGCTCCTACTACCGATGTTGAATCTTGTGAAATTAATACCGCTTTGTTGAATCTTGTTATGAAAGATCAAATTTCTGGCCTTCCTAGCGAAGATGCTGCTACCCATCTGAACAACTTCATTGATTTGTGTGATATGCAAAAGAAGAAAGATGTGGATATGATATTTTTAAATTGAAGCTATTTCCGTTTTTGCTTAGAGATCGTGCTAAAACTTGGTTCTCTTCTTTGCCTAAAAATAGTATTGATTCATGGAATAAGTGCAAAGATGCTTTTATCTCCAAGTATTTTCCTCCCGCTAAGATCATCTCTCTTAGAAACGATATTATGAATTTTAAGCAACTTGATCATGAGCATGTTGCACAAGCATGTGAGAGAATGAAATGAATGATACGTAATTGCCCTACACATGGTTTGAATTTATGGATGATTATACAAAAAACTTATGCTGGATTGAATATTGCTTCTAGAAATCTTTTAGATTCAGCTGCGGGAAGCACTTTTATGGAAATCACTTTAGGAGAAGCTACTAAATTCCTAGACATTATTATGGTTAATTATTCTCAATGGCACACCGAAAGATCCACTAGTAAAAAAGTTCATGCGATTGAAGAGATTAATGTTTTGAGTGGAAAGATGGATGAACTTATGAAATTGTTTGCTAATAAGAGTGTTTCTTCTGATCCTAATGATATTCCTTTGTCCACTTTGATTGATAATAATAATGAATCTATGCATGTGAATTTTGTTGGTAGGAACAATTTTGGTAACAACGCGTATAGAGGAAACTTTAACTCCAGACCGTTTCCTAATAATTCCTCTAATAATTATGGTAATTCCTACAACAACTCTTATGGAAATTTTAATAATATGCCCTCTTATTTTGAGATTAGTGTTAAAGAATTTATGAGTTCGCAAAAGAATTTCAATGCTTTGGTTGAAGAAAAATTCCTTAAGATTGATGAGTTGGCTAGGAGCGTGGATAGAATTTCTCTTAATGTTGATTCTTTGAAACTTATATCTATTCCACCTAAGCATGACATCAATGAGTCTCTCAAAGCCATGAGAATTTCTATTGATGAGTGCAAAGAAAGAACCGCTAGGATGCGTGCTAAAAAAGATTGCTTTGTGAAAGCGTGTTCTTCTAGTTTTCATGATAATAAAGATGAATATCTAAAAGTGATTGATGTGACTCCTATTAAATCTTTGTTTTCCAATATGAATCTTGATAAAGATGGGACTGGAGATGAGTCAACTTTAGTTAAAAGACGTCCCAATGATTCGGAGTTTTTAGATCTTGATGCTAAAATCAATAAAAGTGGGATTGAAGAGGTCAAAACTTTACATAGCAATGAACCCACTATTTTGTATTTCAAGGAATTTAATTATGATAATTGCTCTTTGATAGATTGTATTTCCTTGTTGTAGTCCGTGTTGAATTCTCCTCATGCTTATAATCAAAATAAAGCTTCCACTAAACATATCATTCATGCTTTAATGCAATCCTATGAAGAAAAACTTGAGCTTGAAGTTTCTTTCCCTAGAAAACTTTATGATGAGTGGGAACCTACTACTAAAATTAATATTAAAGATTATGAATGCTATGCTTTGTGTGATTTGGGTGCTAGTGTTTCCACAATTCCAAAAACTTTGTGTGATGTGTTAGGTTTCCATGAATTTGATGTTTGTTCTTTAAATTTGCATCTTGCGGATTCCACCATTAAGAAAACTATGGGAAGGATTAATGATGTTCTTATTATTGCAAATAGGAATTATGTGCCCGTAGATTTCATTGTTCTTGATATAGATTTCAATCCTACTTGTCCTATTATTCTTGGTAGACCTTTCCTTAGAACGATTGGTGCAACTATTGACATGAAAGAAGGAAATATTAGATTCCAATTTACGTTAAGGAAAGGCATGGAACACTTTCCTAGAAAGAAAATTAAATTACCTTATGAGTCAATTATGAGAGCCACTTATGGATTGCATACCAAAGATGACAATACCTAGATCTATTCTTGCTTTTATGCCTAGCTAGGGGCGTTAAACGATAGCACTTGTTGGGAGGCAACCCAATTTTATTTTTGTTCTTTGTTCTTTGTTCCTGTTTAGTAATCAATAATTCATCTAGCCTCTGGTTATATGTGGTTTTGTGTATTAATTAGTGTTTCTGCCAAGTAATACCTTTAGGATAGCCTATGGTGATAGTTAATTTGATCTTGCTGAAAAACAGAAACTTCTGCGCGCATGAAAATAATTTTCATAAAGCACAGGAACATGATTTTCAGTTGATTATTTCTGAAAAATATTAATAAAAAATTGCTTAGGACTTCCTAATTTCTCAGGATTTTGGAGTTACAGAAGTATTCGGAAGTTACAGATTGCTATGGACTGTTCTGTTTTTGACAGATTCTGTTTTTCGTGTGTTGTTTGCTTATTTTGATGAATCTATGAGTAGTATCGGGGGTATGAACCATAGATAAGTTGGAATACAGTAGGTTTAACACCAGTATAAATAAATAATGAGTTCATTACAGTACCTTAAAGTGGTAGTTTGTTTTCTTATACTAACGGAGCTCATGAGATTTTCTGTTAAGTTTTGTGTTGTGAAGTTTTCAAGTTTTTGGGTAAAGATTTGATGGATTTTGGAGTAAGGAGTGGAAAGAGCCTAAGCTTGGGGATTCCCAAGGCACCCCAAGGTAAAATTCAAGGACAACCAAAAGCCTAAGCTTGGGGATGCCCCGGAAGGCATCCCCTCTTTCGTCTTCGTCTATCGGTAACTTTACTTGAGGCTATATTTTTATTCACCACATGATATGTGTTTTGCTTGGAGAATCTTGTATGATTTGAGTCTTTGCTTTTAGTTTACCACAATTATCCTTGCTATACACACCTTTTGGAGAGACACACATGAATCAAAATTTATTAGAATACTCTATGTGCTTCACCTATATCTTTTGAGCTAGATAATTTTGCTCTAGTGCTTCACTTATATCTTTTTAGAGCATCTTTGTGGTTTTATTTTATAGAAATTATTGATCTCTCATGCTTCAATTATATTATTTTTAGAGTCTTTTAGAACAACATGGAAATTTGCTTTGGTTATAAAACAAGTCCTAATGTGATGGGCATCGAAGATGGGTATAATAAAAACTTTCATATAAAGTGCATTGAATACTATGAGAAGTTTGATGCTTGATGATTGTTTTGAGATATGAGGGTGGTGATATTAGAGTCATGCTAGTAGAGTAATTGTGAATTTGAGAAATACTTGAGTTGAGGTTTGCAAGTCCTGTAGCATGCATGTATGGTAACCGTTGTGTAATAAATTTGAAGCACGATTTATTCTTTGATTGTCTTCCTTATGTGTGGAGGTCGGGATCGCGCGATGGTTAACTCCTACCAACCCTTCCCCTAGGAGCATTCGTGTAGTACTTTGTTTTGATGACTTGTAGATTTTTGCAATAAGTATGTGAGTTCTTTATGACTAATGTTGAGTCCATGGATTATACGCACTCTCACCATTCCACCATTGCTAGCCTCTCTAGTACCGCGCAACTTTCACCGATACCATACACCCACCATATACCTTCCTCAAAACAGCCACCATACCTACCTATTATGGCACTTCCATAGCCATTCTGAGATATATTGCCATGCAACTTTCCATCGTCCCGTTTATTATGACACGTTCCATCATTGTCATATGGCTTTGCATGATCATGTAGTTGACATCGTATTTGTGGCAAAGCCACCATTCATAATTTTTCATACATGTCACTCTTGATTCATTGCACATCCCGGTACACCACCGGAGGCATTCATATAGAGTCATATTTTGTTCTAAGTATTGAGTTGTAATTCTTGAGTTGTAAACAAATAGAAGTGTGATGAGCTTCATTATTAGGGCATTGTCCCGTGTGAGGAAATAAAAAAAAAGAGGCCAAAAGAGTCTCCAAAAAAAAGAGAAAGAGTCTCCCAAAAAAAGAGGGGAGTCTCTAAAAAAGAGAGAGAAAAAGAGAGAAGGGACAATGCTACTATCCTTTTTTGCACACTTGTGCTTCAAACTAGCACCATGATCTTCATG
The DNA here is from genome assembly GCF_018294505.1 of Triticum aestivum. Lineage (NCBI taxonomy): Eukaryota > Viridiplantae > Streptophyta > Magnoliopsida > Poales > Poaceae > Triticum > Triticum aestivum. The sequence goes on from NC_057804.1 coordinate 193,398,914, forward strand.
ATAGAGAGTCTCTTATTTTGTCACTTTCATATACTAGTGGGAATTTTTGTTATAGAACTTGGCTTGTATATTCCAACGATGGGCTTCCTCAAATGCCCTAGGTCTTCATGAGCAAGCAAGTTGGATGCACACCCACTTAGTTTCTTTTGTTGATCTTTCATACATTTATAGCTCTAGTGCATCCGTTGCATGGCAATCCCTACTCACTCACATTGATATCTATTTATGGGCATCTCCATAGACCATTAATACGCCTAGTTGATATGACACCATCTTCCTCTTTTTTGTCTTCTCCACAATCACCATTCTATTCCACATAGAGTGCTATGTTCATGGCTCACGCTCATGTATTGCGTGAAAGTTGAAAAAGTCTGAAAATACTAAAGTATGAAACAATTGCTTGGCTGAAACCAGGGTTGTGCATGATTTGAATATTTTGTGTGTCGAAGATGAAGCATAGCCAAACTATATGATTTTGTAGGGATGAACTTTCTTTGGCCATGTTATTTTGGGAAGACATGATTTCTTTCTTAGTATGCTTGAAGTATTATTATTCTTACGTCAATATTAAACTTTTGTCTTGAATCTTTCGGGTCTGAACATTCATGCCACAATAAAGAAAAATACATTAATAATTATGTTAGGTAGCATTCCACATCAAAAAATTCTGTTTTTATCATTTACCTACTCGAGGACGAGCAAGAATTAAGCTTGGGGATGCTTGATACGTCTCCAACGTATCTATAATTTTTTATTGTTCCATGCTATTATATTATCTGTTTTGGATGTTTAATGGGCTTTAATATGCTTTTTTATATTATTTTTGGGACTAACCTATTAACCGAAGGCCCAGTGCAAGTTTCTGTTTTTTTTTGCCTATTTCAGTGTTTTGCAGAAAAGGAATACCAAACGGAATGAAACCTTCGCAATGATCTTTCTTGGAACAAACGCAATCCAGAAGACTTGGAGTTGAAGTCTGGAACTCCGCGAGGCGGCCACAAGGAAGGAGGGCACGCCCCCCCACCCTCGTGGGTCCCACGAAGCTCCACCGACGTACTTCTTTCGCCTATATATACTCTTATACCCTAAAAACATCAGGGGGAGCCACGATACCACTTTTCCACCGCCGCAACCTTCTGTACCCGTGAGATCCCATCTTGGGGCCTTTTCCGGTGATCTTCCGGAGGGGGAATCGATCACGGAGGGCTTCTACATCAACACCATGGCCTCTCCGATGAAGCATGAGTAGTTTACCATAGACCTTCGGGTCCATAGTTATTAGATAGATGGCTTCTTCTCTCTCTTTGATTCTCAATACAAAGTTCTCCTCGATGTTCTTGGAGATCTATTCGATGTAATACTTTTTGCGGTGTGTTTGCCGAGATCCGATGAATTGTGTATTTATGATCAAGATTATCCATGAATATTATTTGGTTCTTATTTTTATATGCATGATTTGATATCTTTGCAAGTCTCCTTGAATTATCGGTTTAGTTTGGCCTACTAGATTGATCTTTCTTGCAATTGAAGAAGTGCTTAGCTTTGGGTTCAATCTTGCGGTGTCCTTTCCCAGTGACAGTAGGGGAAGCAAGGCACGTATTGTATTGTTGCCATCAAGGATAAAAGGATGGGGTTTATATCATATTGCTTGAGCTTATCCCTCTACACCATGTCATCTTGCTTAATGTGCTACTCTGTTCTTATGAATTTAATACTCTAGATGCATGCTGGATAGCGGTCGATGTGTGGAGTAATAGCAGTAGATGCAGAATCGTTTCGGACTACTTGACACGGACGTGATGCCTATATTCATGATCATTGTCTAGATATTCTCATAACTATGCGATTTTCTATCAATTGCTCAGCAGTAATTTGTTCACCCACCGTAATACATGCTATCTTGAGAGAAGCCACTAGTGAAACCTATGGCCCCCGGGTCTATTTTACATCATATTAGTTTCTCATTAACTTGCCAATTTCTGTCGGCGTTCTTTTATTTTGCAATCTTTACTTTCCAATCTATACAACAAAAACACCAAAAATATTGATCTTATTATCTTTATTAGATCTCACTTTTGCGAGTGACCGTGAAGGGATTGACAACCCCTTTATCGCGTTGGTTGCAAGGTTCTTGATTGTTTGTGCAGGTACTAGGTGACTTATGTGTTATCTCCTACTGGATTGATACCTTGGTTCTCAAAAACTAAGGGAAATACTTACGCTACTTTGCTGCATCACCCTTTCCTTTTCAAGGGAAAACCAACGCATGCTCAAGAGATAGCATCCATAAGGAGGCCGAAGAGTAATTTCTTCATATCAGAGTATCTTGATCTAGCTCCCTGCAAGAGGGAGCTGACAAAGTAAACGTGTTGCTGCATCATCTTCTTCCTCTGCAACGCTTCATTTGCTTGCGCAGATCCTGCCCTGCTGGCGCCTGACTCTGCCGGGGTCCTGCCTTGCCGGCACCAGACCCTGCCGGGGGGAGCTCTGGCTCGCCATTCGACAGTCTTGCCATTGCTACTGCCCCTTCATTGACCTCCCTCTATGCCACTAGTGCAACACTGACCACTTGATTCGTCGCCGCTAGATATAGCAGCAAGGGCTCTTGCAGTTTAGGCGCAACTAGTATTGGTGTAGAGGAGAGGTACCTCTTCAAATCCTGCAGCGCTGCCTCGGCCTCCGAGGTCCATTTCATTGGTCCTGCCTTTTTCAAAATCTTGAAAAAGGGGAGGGCGCGCTCAGCAGATTTGGAGATGAACATACTCAAAGCAGCAACGCAGCCAGCAAGCCGACGCACATCTTTGACTCGCCTTGGCGCCTCAATCTTCTCAATTGCCTTGATCTTGCCGGGGTTCGCCTCAATCCCTCGTTGAGACACAAAGAACCCGAGAAGTTTGCCGGATGGGACACCGAACACACACTTCTCAAGATTGAGCATGAGGTTGATCTTGCGCAAATTTGCAAATGTTTCTTCTAAATCTTGCATGAGCGTTGCCCTGTCCTTGGTCTTGACCACTATGTCATCCATGTAAGCTTCCATATTTCTATGGAGCTGTGGCTCAAAACAAATCTGAACTGCTCTTGCAAATGTTGAACCAGCACTTTTCAACCCGAAAGGCATTCTTACAAAACAATACGTACCACATGGGGTGATGAAGGTGGTCTTTTCTTCGTCTTCTTTCGTCATGAAAATTTGGTGGTATCCTAAATAGGCATCAAGGAATGACAGCAGGTCGCACCCGGCAGTGAGTCCATGATCTGGTCAATGCGTGGCAAAGGGAAAGGATCTTTTGGGCATGCTTTATTGATATCTGTATAATCAATGCACAACCTCCATTTCCCATTTGCCTTGCGCACCACCACCGGATTAGCGAACCATGTTGGGTGGAGCACTCCTCTGACCAAGCCTGCCACTTCCAACTTCCTGATGTCCACAATGATGAACTCTTGCCGCTCCAAAGCTTGCTTCCTGACCTTCTGCTTGATGGGCTGCGCATGAGGACAGACATCAAGGTGGTGCTCAATCACCTCCCTGGGAACGCCGGGGTTGTCGAATGCTTGCCATGCAAATACATCGACATTCGCCCGCAGGAAGGCGACGAGCGTGCTTTCCTATTTGCTGCCGAGGGTGGAGCTTATAGTGAAAGCTCCGCCCGTGCCGTCCTCCTTAATGGGCACCCTCTTGGTCTCTGGTGGTGCAACCCTAGATTTCTTGTTCTTTCCGGTGGAGCTCTCTGGCACGTCCTCAACGAGAATGCTACACTCCGAGGAGGCGCGTTTGCCAGAGTGGGTGCAGGAGGTATTGCTGGGCCCAGATTCCTTGCCGGCGACTGGGGTATTGCCGGTCCTTTTTCCTTCGGGGGCTCTAGTGGCAGGAGCAAGTGCCTTGGCGGCAGGTGCTACCACTGCCTCCCGGTAGAGCTGGTCGGCGCAAATGAGCGCATCCTTTTTGTTGAAGCCGACTGATAACCCGCAAGTATACGGGATAGTTGTAGCCTCTTTCGGTAAGTAAGAGTGTCAAACCCAACAAGGAGCTAAAGGTAGAACAAATACTCTCTCAAGTCCTATCGGCCATTGATACGACTCTACGCATGCTTGACGTTCGCTTTACCTAGAACAAGTATGAAACTAGAAGTACTTTGTAGGTGTTGTTGGATAGGTTTGCAAGATAATAAAGAGCACGTAAATATAAACTAGGGGATGTTTAGATAAAGATGCAATAAAGTAAATATAGCGAGTGTGGAAAACTAGTGGTAGGAGTCGTGAAAGTGCCCCTAAGAAATTGACTATGTTACTAGACCGGTAATCACTATTGCAATTCTATTTGAGGGAGAGGCATAAGCTAACATACTTTCTCTACTTGGATCATATGCACTTATGATTGGAACTCTAGCAAGCATCCGCAACTACTAAAGATTCATTAAGGTAAAACCCAACCATACCATTAAAGTATCAAGTCCCCTTTATCCCATACGCAACAATCCCCTTACTCGGGTTTGTGTTTCAGTCACTCATGCAACCCACTATAAGCGAATCATAAACATATTGCAAACCCTATAGCGGGAATCCCTCATGCTTGCACGACACGGAGGGCACAATAGGACAACACCAATAATAAAACATGCAACTCAAACCAATCATAGCAATTCATCAATCACCAATAGGACAACGAAAATCTACTCAGACATCATAGGATGGCAACACATCATTGGAAAATAATATGAAGCATAAAGCACCATGTTCAAGTAGAGGGTACAACGGGTTGCGGGACAGTGGACCGTTGTAGATAGACGGGGGAAGGTGATGGAGATGTTGGTGAAGATGGCGGAGGTGTTGGTGAAGATCGTGGTGATGATGATGGCCCCCGGGAGCGCTCCGGCGCCACCGGAAGCAAGGGGGGGAGAGGCCCCTTCTTCTTCTTCTTCTTCCTTGACCTACTCCCTAGATGGGAGAAGGGTATCCCCTCTGGTCCTTGGCTCCCATGGCATGGGAGGGGCGAGTGTTGGAAATATTCCCTAGAGGCAATAATAATTAGTTATTATTATATTTCCTCATTCATGATAATCGTTTATTATCCATGCTATAATTGTATTGATAGGAAACACAGATACATGTGTGGATACATAGACAACACCATGTCCCTAGTAAGCCTCTAGTTGACTAGCTCATTGATCAATAGATGGTTATGGTTTCCTAACCATGGACATTAAGATGTTGTTGATGACGGGATCACATCATTAGGAGAATGATGTGATGGACAAGACCCAATCCTAAGCCTAGCACAAAGATCATAGTTCATATGCTAAAGCTTTTCTAATGTCAAGTATCATTTCCTTAGACCATGAGATTGTGCAACTCCCGGATACCGTAGGAATGCTTTGGGTGTACCAAACGTCACAACGTAACTGGGTGGCTATAAAGGTGCACTACAGGTATCTCCGAAAGTGTCTGTTGGGTTGGCACGAATCGAGACTGGGATTTGTCACTCCGTGTAAACGGAAAGGTATCTCTGGGCCCACTCGGTAGGACATCATCATAATGTGCACAATGTGACCAAGGGGTTGATCACGGGATGATGTGTTACGGAACGAGTAAAGAGACTTGCTGGTAATGAGATTGAACAAGGTATCGGCATACCGACGATCGAATCTCGGGCAAGTACAATACCGTTAGACAAAGGGAATTGTATACGGGATCGATTGAGTCCTTGACATTGTGGTTCATCCGATGAGATCATCGTGGAACATGTGGGAACCAACATGGGTATCCAGATCCCGTTATTGGTTATTGACCGGAGAACGTCTCGGTCATGTCTGCATGGTTCCCGAACCCGTAGGGTCTACACACTTAAGGTTCGATAATGCTAGGGTTATAAAGGAAGTTTGTATGCGGTTACCGAATGTTGTTCAGAGTCCCGGATGAGATCCCGGACGTCACGAGGAGTTCCGGAATGGTCCGGAGGTAAAGATTTATATATGGGAAGTCTTATTTTGGTCGCCGGAAAAGTTCCGCACTTTATCGGTATTGTACCGGGAGTGCCGAAAGGGGTCCGGGGGTCCACCGGGGGGGTCCACCTGCCCCGGGGGGCCACATGGGCTGTAGGGGGTGCGCCTTGGCCTATATGGGCCAAGGGCACCAGCCCCAAGAGGCCCATGCGCCAAGATATAAGAAAAAGGGGAGAGTCCTCAAAGGGGAAGGCACCTCCGAGGTGCCTTGGGGAGGATGGACTCCTCCCCCCCTTTGGCCGCACCCCTTCCTTGGAGGAAGGGGCAAGGCTGCGCCTCCCCCCTCTTCCTTGCCCCTATATAAAGGGAGGGGAGGGAAGGGCAGCCGCACCTGAAGCCCTGGCGCCTCCCTCCCTCCCGTGACACCTCCTCCTCTCCCGCAGATGCTTGGCGAAGCCCTGCAGGATTGCCACGCTCCTCCACCACCACCACGCCGTTGTGCTGCTGCTGGACGGAGCCTTCCTCAACCTCTCCCTCTCTCCTTGCTGGATCAAGGCGTGGGAGACGTCACCGGGCTGTACGTGTGTTGAACGCGGAGGTGCCATCCGTTCGGCACTAGGATCTCCGGTGATTTGGATCACGACGAGTACGACTCCTTCAACCCCGTTCTCTTGAACGCTTCCACTTAGCGATCTACAAGGGTATGTAGATGCACTCTCCTTCCCCTCGTTGCTGGTTTCTCCATAGATAGATCTTGGTGACGCGTAGGAAAATTTTGAATTTCTGCTACGTTCCCCAACAGTGGCATCATGAGCTAGGTCTATTGCGTAGATTCTTTGCACGAGTAGAACACAAAGTAGTTGTGGGCGTTGATTTTGTTCAATATGCTTACCATTACTAGTCCAATCTTGTTTCGACGGTATTGTGGGATGAAGCGGCCCGGACCGACCTTACACGTACTCTTACGTGAGACAGGTTCCACCGACTGACATGCACTTTGTGCATAAGGTGGCTAGCGGGTGCCAGTCTCTCCCACTTTAGTCGGAACGGATTCGATGAAAAGGGTCCTTATGAAGGGTAAATAGCAATTGACATATCACGTTGTGGTTTTTGCGTAGGTAAGAAACGTTCTTGCTAGAAACCCATAGCAGCCACGTAAAACATGCAAACAACAATTAGAGGACGTCTAACTTGTTTTTGCAGGGTATGCTATGTGATGTGATATGGCCAAGAAGAATGTGATGAATGATATGTGATGTATGAGATTGATCATGTTCTTGTAATAGGATTCACGACTTGCATGTCGATGAGTATGACAACCGGCAGGAGCCATAGGAGTTGTCTTTATTTATTGTATGACCTGCGTGTCATTGAACAACGCCATGTAATTACTTTACTTTATTGCTAACCGGTAGCCATAGTAGTAGAAGTAATAAGTTGGCGAGACAACTTCATGGAGACATGATGATGGAGATCATGGTGTCATGCCAGAGACGATGATGATCATGGAGCCCCGAAGATGGAGATCAAAAGGAGCAATATGATATTGGCCATATCATGTCACTATTTGATTGCATGTGATGTTTATCATGTTTATGCATCTTATTTGCTTAGAACGACGGTAGTAAATAAGATGATCCCTCATTAAAATTTCAAGGAAGTGTTCCCGCTAACTATGCACTGTTGCTAAAGTTCGTCGCTTCTAGGCACCACGTGATGATCGGGTGTGATGGATTCTTACGTTCACATACAACGGGTGTAAGACAGATTTACACACGCGAAACACTTAGGGTTAACTTGATGAGCCTAGCATGTACAGACATGGCCTCGGAACACAGAGACCGAAAGGTCAAGCATGAGTCGTATAGTAGATGCGATCAACATGAAGATGTTCACCGATGATGACTAGTCCGTCTCACGTGATGATCGGACACGGCCTAGTTGACTCGGATCATGTAATCACTTAGATGACTAGAGGGATGTCTATCTGAGTGGGAGTTCATAAGATGAACTTAATTATCCTGAACATAGTCAAAAGATCTTTGCAAATTATGTCGTAAGCTCGCGCTTTACTTCCACTGTTTAGATATGTTCCTAGAGAAAATATAGTTGAAAGTTGATAGTAGTGATTATGCGATCAGTAGAAAGCTTATGTCCTTAATGCACCGCTCAGTGTGCAGAACCCCAAACGTCGTCTGTGGATGTTGCAAACATCGGACATACACGTTTTGATAACTACGTGATAGTTCAGTTAAATGGTTTAGAGTAGAGGCACCAAAGACGTTTTCGAAATGTCGCGGAACATATGAGATGTTTCGAGGGCTGAAATTGGGATTTCAGGCTCGTGCCCATGTCAAGAGGTATGAGACCTCCGACGATTTTCTTAGCCTGCAAACTAAGGTAGAAAGCTCAATCGATGAGCTTGTGCTCAGATTGTCTGAGTGCAACAATCACTTGAATCGAGTGGGAGTTGATCTTCCAGATGAGATAGTGATGTTTCTCCAAAGTCATTGCCACCAAGCTGCTAGAGCTTCATGATGAACTATAACATATTAGGGATACATATGATGATCCTTGAGGTTTTCGCGATGTTTGACACCGCGAAAGTAGAAATCAAGAAGGAGCATCAATTGTTGATGGTTGGTGAAACCACTAGTTTCAAGAAGGGCAAGGGCAAGAAGGGATACTTCATGAAACGGCAAATCAGCTGCTACTCTAGTGAAGAAACCCAAGGTTGAACCCAAACCCGAGACTAAGTGCTTCTGTAATAAGGGAACAGCCACTAGAGCAGCATTACCCTAGATACTTGGTAGATGAGAAGGCTGGCAAGGTCGATAGAAGTATATTGGATATACATTATGTTAATGTGTACTTTACTAGTACTCCTAGTAGCACCAGGGTATTAAGATACCGGTTCGGTTGCTAAGTGTTAGTAACTCGAAATAAAAGAGCTACGGAATAAACGAAGACTAGCTAAAGGAGAGCTGACGATATGTGTTGGAAGTGTTTCCAATTTTGATGTGATCAAACATCGCACGCTCCCTCTACCATCAAGATTAGTATTAAACCTGAATAATTGTCATTTGGTGTTTGCGTTGAGCATAGACATGATTGGATTATGTCTATTGCAATACGGTTATTCATTTAAGGAGAATAATGGTTACACTATTTATTTGAATAATACCTTTAATGGTCTTGCACCTAAAGGAATGGTTTATTGAATCTCGATCGTAGTGATACACATTTTCATGCCAAAAGATATAAGATAGTAATGATAGTACCACTTACTTGTGGCACTGCCATGCAAGTCATATTGGTATAAAACGCATGAAGAAGCTCCATGTTGATGGATCTTTGGACTCACTCGTTTTTGAAAAGTTTGAGACATGCGAGCCATGTCTATTGGTTTATACGCATGAAGGAACTCCATGCAGATGGATCGTTTGGACTCACTTGATTTTAAATCACTTGAGATATGCAAATCATACCACATGGGCAAGATGACTGAAAGCCTCGTTTTCAGTAAAATGGAACAAGAAAGCAACTTGTAGGAAGTAACACATTTTGATGTGTGCAGTCCAATGAGTGCTGAGGCATGCAGTGAATATCGTTATGTTCTTACTTCACAGATGATTCGAGTAGATGTTGAGTATATTTACTTGATGAAACACAAGTCTGAATTATTGAATGGTTCAAGTAATTTCAGAGTGAAGTTTAAGATCTTCGTGACAAGAGGATAGAATGTCTATGATATGATCATAGAGATGAATATCTGAGTTACGAGTTTTGGCACACAATTAAGACATTGTGGAAATTGTTTCATAATTAATACCGCCTGGAACACCATAGTGTAATGGTGTGTCCGAACATCATAGTAGCACCTATTAGATATGGTGCGTGCCTTGATGTCTCTTATCGAATTACCACTATCGTTCATGGGTTAGGCATTAGAGACAACCGCACTCACTTTAATAGGGTACCACGTAATTCCGTTGAGACGACACCGTTTGGAGAAACCTAAGTTGTCGTTTCTTAAAAAGTTTGGGGCTGCGACGCTTATGTGAAAAGTTTTAGGTTTATAAGCTCGAACCCAAAACGGATAAAATGCATCTTCATAGGACACCCAAAACAGTTGGGTATACCTCCTAATTCAGATCCGAAAGCAATAGGGATTGTTTCTTGAATCGGGTCCTTTCTCGAGGAAAAGTTCGTCTCGAAAATTGAGTGGGAGGATGGTGGAGACTTGATGAGGTTATTGAACCGCCACTTCAACAAGAGTGTAGCAGGATGCAGGAAGTTGTTCCTGTGGCGCCTACACCAATTGAAGTAGAAGCTTATGATAGTGATCATGAAGTTTCGGATCAAGTCACTACCGTGCCTCCTAGGGTGACAAGGATGCGTACTCCTTCAGAGTGGTACAGTAATCCTGTCTTGAAAGTCATGTTGCTAGACAACAATAAACCTACGAGCTATGGAGAAGTGATGGTGGGCCCAAATTCCGACAAATGGTTAGAAGCCATGAAATCCGAGATAGGATCCATGTATCAGAACAAATCATGGACTTTGGTGGACTTGCCCGATGATCGGCAAGCCATTGAGATAAATGGATCTTTAAGAAGAAGACGGACGTGGACGGTAATGTCACGGTCTATGAAGCTCGACTTGTGGCGAAGAGTTTTTCACAAGTTCGAGGAGTTGACTACGATGAGGTTTTCTCATCCGTAGCGATGCTTAAGTCCATCGGAATCATGTTAGCATTAGCTACATTTATGAAATCTGGCAGATGGATGTCAAAACGAGTTTCCTTACCAGTCTTCGTATGGAAAGGTTGTATGTGATACAATCAGAAAGTTTTTGTCGATCCTAAGGGTGCTAAAAGGTATGCTGACTCCAGCGATCCTTCTAAGGACTGGAGTAAGCATCTTGGAGTTGGAATGTGCGCTTTGATGAGATGATAAAAGATTTTGGGTTTATACAAAGTTCATGAGAAACTTGTATTTCCAAAGAAGTAAGTGGGAGCACTATAGAATTTCTGATGAGTATGTGTTGTTGACATATTGTTGATCAGAAATGATGTAGAATTTCTGGAAAGCATATAGGGTTATTTGAAAGGTGTGTTTCAATAGAAAACCTGGATTAAGCTATTTGAACATTGAGCATCAAGATCTATGAGGATAGATCAAAAACGCTTAATGGTACTTTCAAATGAGCATATACCTTGACATGATCTTGAAGGTGTTCAAGATGGATCAGTCAAAGAAGGAGTTCTTGCCTGAGATGTAAGGTATGAAGTTAAGACTTAAAGCTCGACCACGGCAGAAAAGAGAGAAAGGACGAAGGTCGTCCCCTATGCTTCAGACGTAGGCTCTATAGTATGCTATGCTGTGTACCGCACCGGAAGTGTGCCTTGCCATGAGTCAGTGAAGGGGTACAAGAATGATCCAGGAATGGATCATTGGACAGCGGTCAAAGTTATCCTTAGAGGAATAAGGATTTGTTTCTCGATTATGGAGGTGATAAAGAGTTCAACGTAAAGGGTTACGTCGATGCAAGCTTTAACACCTATCCGAATGACTCTGAGTAGCAAACCGGATACGTATAGTGGAGCAACCATTTGGAATAGCTCCAAGTGGAGAGTGGTAGCAACATTTACAATATGACCTAGAGATTTGCGAAGTACATACGGATCTGAATGTTGCAGACCTGTTGACTAAAACCTCTCTCAAGCAAAACATGATCAAACCCCAGAATTCACTGAGCCTTAATCACATGATGATGTGAACTAGTTTAATGACACTAGTAAACTCTTTGAATGTTGGTCACATGGCGATGTGACCTGTGAGTGTTAATCACATGGCAATGTGAACTAGATTATTGACTCTAGTGCAAGTGGGAGACTGTTGGAAATATGCCCTAGAGGCAATAATAATTAGTTATTATTATATTTCCTCGTTCATGATAATCGTTTATTATCCATGCTATAATTGTATTCATAGGAAACACAGATACATGTGTGGATACATAGACAACACCATGTCCCTAGTAAGCCTCTAGTTGACTAGCTCGCTGATCAATAGATGGTTATGGTTTCCTAACCATGGACATTAAGATGTCGTTGATGACGGGATCACATCATTAGGAGAATGATGTGATGGACAAGACCCAATCCTAAGCCTAGCACAAAGATCGTAGTTCGTATGCTAAAGCTTTTCTAATATCAAGTATCATTTCCTTAGACCATGAGATTGCGCAACTCCCGGATACTGTAGGAATGCTTTGGGTGTACCAAACGTCACAACGTAACTGGGTGGCTATAAAGGTGCACTACAGGTATCTCCGAAAGTGTCTGTTGGGTTGGCACGAATCGAGACTGGGATTTGTCACTCCGTGTAAACGGAAAGGTATCTCTGGGCCCACTCGGTAGGACATCATCATAATGTGCACAATGTGACCAAGGGGTTGATCACGGGATGATGTGTTACCGAACGAGTAAAGAGACTTGCTGGTAACGAGATTGAACAAGGTATCGGCATACCGACGATTGAATCTCAGGCAAGTACAATACCGTTAGACAAAGGGAATTGTATACGGGATCGATTGAGTCCTTGACATCATGGTTCATCCGATGAGATCATCGTGGAACATGTGGGAACCAACATGGGTATCCAGATCCCGCTCTTGGTTATTGACCGGAGAACGTCTCGGTCATGTCTGCATGGTTCCCGAACCCGTAGGGTCTACACACTTAAGGTTCGATAACGCTAGGGTTATAAAGGAAGTTTGTATGTGGTTACCGAATGTTGTTCGGAGTCCCGGATGAGATCCCGGACGTCACGAGGAGTTCCGGAATGGTCCGGAGGTAAAGATTTATATATGGGAAGTCTTATTTTGGTCGCCAGAAAAGTTTCACACTTTATCGGTATTGTACCGGGAGTGCCGAAAGGGGTCCGGGGGTCCACCGGGGGGTCCACCTGCCCCGGGGGGCCACATGGGCTGTAGGGGGTGCGCCTTGGCCTATATGGGCCAAGGGAACCAGCCCCAAGAGGCCCATGCGCCAAGATATAAGAAAAAGGGGAGAGTCCTCAAAGGGGAAGGCACCTCCGAGGTGCCCTTGGGGAGGATGGACTCCTCCCCCCCTTTGGCCGCACCCCTTCCTTGGAGGAAGGGGCAAGGCTGCGCCTCCCCCCTCTCCCTTGCCCCTATATAAAGGGAGGGGAGGGAAGGGCAGCCGCACCTGAAGCCCTGGCGCCTCCCTCCCTCCCGTGACACCTCCTCCTCTCCCGCAGATGCTTGGCGAAGCCCTGCAGGATTGCCACGCTCCTCCACCACCACCACGCCGTTGTGCTGCTGCTGGACGGAGTCTTCCTCAACCTCTCCCTCTCTCCTTGCTGGATCAAGGCGTGGGAGACGTCACCGGGTTGTACGTGTGTTGAACGCGGAGCTGCCGTCCGTTCGGCACTAGGATCTCCGGTGATTTGGATCACGACGAGTACGACTCCTTCAACCCCGTTCTCTTGAACGCTTCCGCTTAGCGATCTACAAGGGTATGTAGATGCACTCTCCTTCCCCTTGTTGCTGGTTTCTCCATAGATAGATCTTGGTGACGCGTAGGAAAATTTTGAATTTCTGCTATGTTCCCCAACAGCGAGAGCCCCTCCGAGATTGGATCTATCTCTCTGTTTCTGTGTTGTGGAATTCTGCCCTGGCACCGTTTCCTTTATATCTGGAGATCCGTAACTCCGATTGGACTGAAACCTTCGCCCAGATCGTTTTCCAAAAAATAGCTTTCTTGCGGCCAAAGAAGGGCATCAACCGCCTTACGGGTGGCCCACGAGATAGCCCTCCCCCCTAGAGTGGTGGCGTGGGCCACTCTCGTGGCCATCTCAGGCACCGTTTCGCGTTGATTCTTCTTCCCAAAAATCACAAATATTCCAAAATAATTCTCCGTCCATTTTTATCCCATTTTGACTCCGTTTGATATTGGGTTTTTGCGAAACATAAAACATGCAACAAACAGGAACTGGCACTGGGCACTGGATCAATATGTTAGTCCCAAAAAATAGTATAAAAAGTTGCCAAAAGTATATGAAAGTTGAATAATATTGGCATGGAACAATCAAAAATTATAGATATGACGGAGACGTATCAACATCCCCAAGCTTAATTCATGCTCGTCCTCGAGTAGGTAAATGATAAAAAAGATAATTTTTGATGTGGAATGCTACCTAGCATAATCTTGATCATATGTCTAATCATGGCATGAATATTAAGACACGAGTGATTCAAAGCAATAGTCTATCATTTGACATAAAAACAATAATACTTCAAGCATACCAACCAAGCAATTATGTCTTATCGAAATAACATAGCCGAAGAAAGCTCATCCCTACAAAATCATATAGTCTGGCTATGCTCCATCTTCATCACACAAAGCATTCAAACCATGCACAACCCCGATGACGAGCTGAGCAATTGGTTCATACTTTTTAACACGCTTCAGCTTTTTCAACTCTTACGCAATACATGAGCACAAGCCATGGACATAGCACTATGGTGGTATATGGTGGTGGTTGTGAGGACAAAAAGGGAGAAGATAGTCTCACATCAACTAGGCGTATCAACGGGTGATGGAGATGCCCATAAATAGATATCAATGTGAGTGAGTAGGGATTGCCATGTAACGGATGCACTAGAGCTATAAATATATGAAAGCTCAACAAAATAAACTAGATGGGCGTGCATCCAACTTGCTTGCTCACGAAGACCTAGGGCATTTTGAGGAAGCCCATCATTGTTATATACAAGCCAAGTTCTATAATGAAAAATTCCCACTAGTATATGAAAGTGAAAGCATAGGAGACTCTCTCTATGAAGAACATGGTGCTACTCTGAAGCACAAGTGTGGTAAAAGGATAGTAACATTGCCCCTTCTCTCTTTTTCTCTCATATTTTTATTATTTTTTTCTTTTTTTCTTTTTGGTGGGCTTCTTTGGCCTCATTTTTTATTTGGGCTTCTTTGGCCTCCTTTATTTTTCATAAAGTCTGGAGTCTCATCCCGACTTGTGGTGGAATCATAGTCTCCATCATCCTTTCCTCACTGGGGCAATGCTCTAATAATGATGATCATCACACTTTTATTTACTTACAACTCAATATTACAACTCGATATCTCGAACAAAGATATGACTCTATATGAATGCTTCCGGCGGTGTACCGGGATGTGCAATGATCTAGCATAGCAATGACATCAAAAAATGGACAGGCCATGAAAACATCATGCTAGCTATCTTACGATCATGCAAAGCAATATGACAATGATGGAACGTGTCATAATAACAGAACGGTGGAAAGTTGCATGGAAATATATCTCGGAATGGCTATGGAAATGCCATAATAGGTAGGTATGGTGGTTGTTTTGAGGAAGGTAAATAATGGGTTCATGATACCGGCGAAAGTTGCGCCGCACAATAGAGGCTAGCAAAGTGGAAGGGTGAGTGTGCGTATATCCATGGACTCACATTAGTCATAAAGAACTCATATACTTATTGCAAAAGTCTACTTAGCCCTCGAAGCAAAGTACTACTACGCATGCCCCTAGGGGTATAGATTGGTAGGAAAAGACCATCGCTCGTCCCCGACTACCACTCATAAGGAAGACAATCAAAAACACTTCATGCTCCAACTTCGTTACATAACGGTTCACCATACGTGCATGCTACGGGACGCAAACCTCAACACAAGTATTTCTCAATTTCACAATTACTCAACTAGCATGACTCGAATATCACCACCTTTATATTGCAAAACTATTGCAAGGAATCAAACATATCATATTCAGCGATCTACAAGTTTATGTAGGATTTTATGACTAACCATGTGAATGACCAATTCCTGTCATCTCTCTAAATTGATATAAGTGAAGCTAGAGAGTTTAATTCTTTCTACAAAATATATGCCCACGCTCTAACAAATATAAGTGAAGTAAAAGAGCATTCTACAAATGGCGGTTTTCTATGTGAAGAGAAACAGGCAATCCAAACTTCAAATGATATAAGTGAAGCACATGAAGCATTCTATAAAGCCATACTCAAAAGATTTAAGTGAAGCGCAATGAGCATCTATAAATCATCCAAGGACTATCTCATACCAGCCTGGTGCATAAAAGAAAAAAATGAAAACTAAATGCAAAAGACGCTCCAAGACTTGCACATATCGCATGAATGAAACGAATACGAAAACATACCGATACTTGTTGAAGAAAGAGGGGATGCCTTTCGGGGCATCCCCAAGCTTAGACGCTTGAGTCTCCTTGAATATTTACTTGGGGTTCCTCGGGCATCCCCAAGCTTGAGCTCTTGCCTCTCTTCCTTTTCCTCATATCGAGACCTCCTCGTTTAGACACTTCATCCACACAAAACTTCAACAGAAAACTCGGTAAGATCCATTAGTATAATAAAGCAAATTACCACTCTAAGTACTGTTGCAAACCAATTCAAATTTTGTTTTTGCATTGTGTCTACTGTAATATAACTTTTCCATGGCTTAATCCACTAATATAAATTGATAGATTCATCAAAACAAGCAAACTATGTATCAAAAACAGAATCTGTCAAAAACAGAACAGTCTGTAGCAATCTGAACATCCACCATACTTATGGTACCCCCAAAATTCTACCAAAATTATGAAAAATAAACAAGTTGTACAGAAAGACAGTGAAAAAGTAATCAGAACCATTTGACGTTCCAGTTAAAAATGTAAAATCGCGCACCACAGCCAAAGTTTCTGTCCTGCACCGTACAAACCAACAAGCATTGTAAACATCCTAAAGGAAAACCTTAGAACATTATTTTTATAATAAAATGGAATTATACAAGGGGATAATTATTTTTGATGAAAAGTTTCTGTAATCAAGATTCACAAAGTTTCTGTGAGCATGAACAAAGTTCAAGGCTAGCTCCCACTTCAACAATGCTTGTCTTTCTCACTTTCACTTTCCTTTTTCAAAAGTTTTGGGTTCCCCTATTTATTTTTTTGTTTTTAGACTATATAAAAGCACTCAACAGAAATAAATGACTCTCTAAAACTTCTGGGTTGTCTCCCTGGCAGCGCTTTCTTTAAAGCCATTAAGCTAGGCATATAGTGCTCAAGTAATGAATCCACCCGGATCCCAAGGTATATCAAAGCCAATTTTAATTAACAATGATTTGTAATTTAGTAGTGAGCACAAAGTAACATATATCAAGCAATCATGAAGTCTAACTCTCTTCCTATGCATCGGCATGTCATAAAAGAACAATTCATGCACACCAAGTAAAGGCCAATGCATAGTATAAGCAGTTTCTTGCAATTCTATCATATTGGAAACATAGAGAAGTGGAGATATAGTTCCTCTCTCATAATAATTGCAAGTAGGAGCAGCAAGCATATGCATATTACATTCATCAAAATCATCATGTGCAACGGTAAAAGGCAACCCATCAATATAATCCTTACTAAGCGCAAACTTCTCCGATATAGTGTAGTCGGGAGAATTCAAAAAGATAATAGGACTATCATGCGTGGGTGCAATAGCAACAATTTCATGTTTAACATAAGGAACTATAGCAAGTTCATCTCCATAAGCATCATTCATATTGCATCTTGGCCACAAGCATAGCAAGCATCATCAAAAAGGGATATTTCATGAGAATCAACGGGATCATAGCAATCATCCATCGGTAAGCACGAAGGGGAATTAAACAATGTATGAGTTGAAGAGTTACTCTCATTAGAAGGTGGGCACGGGTGATCAATCCGCTCTTCCTCCTTTTGTTCTTCGCTCTCCTCATCATCTTTTTCATCCAATGAGCTCACAGTTTCATCAATTTCTTCTTCCATAGCTCCCTGCAAAATATTAGTCTCTT
This sequence comes from Triticum aestivum, assembly GCF_018294505.1. Taxonomy (NCBI): domain Eukaryota; kingdom Viridiplantae; phylum Streptophyta; class Magnoliopsida; order Poales; family Poaceae; genus Triticum; species Triticum aestivum. The sequence continues at coordinate 193,416,763 of NC_057804.1, forward strand.
CTTGGACAGCGGAGACTTTCTCAATAAATGTATTAATATTGTAATTGTATTCATAAATTTCATAGCAATATCTAAGTATAGCAAGATTTTCAGGCCTATAAACACCATCATCATCAAAAGCTTCATACTTTTCAAACAAAGATTCAATTTCATAAGCAGCCTTAAAAGCAACAAATTCTTCTATTTGTTCAACATCATAGTAATCATATATACCATTAGCATAAGAAGCGAAGGTTTCATTATCATTAAATTTGCATGAAAAGGGAAGGTGTGGAGCCTTCATCCTAGAGCAACAAGTAATATCATATCTCAAGCATAGATCCCGAGCGTACCAACACAACAGAATAATTTGATCCCATAATAGTTTCCCTTTTTGTGTCGAGCGATAATCCCTAAAATATTCACGTTGATCCAACGTGTCTCCCACTATAAAGTTTAATGGGGTTTTCTCAGGATTATCAAAGTAGTACATAATATCTTTCTGTCGCTGTTCTTTTATTTTGCAATCTTTACTTTCCAATCTATACAACAAAAACACCAAAAATATTTATCTTATTATCTTTATTAGATCCCACTTTTGCGAGTGACCGTGGAGGGATTGACAACCCTTTTATCGCGTTGGTTGCAAGGTTCTTGATTGTTTGTCCAGGTACTAGGTGACTTGTGTGTTATCTCCTACTGGATTGATACCTTCGTTCTCAAAAACTGAGGGAAATACTTATGCTACTTTGCTGCATCACCCTTTCCTTTTCAAGGGAAAACAAACGCATGCTCAAGAGATAGCATCCATAAGGAGGCCGAAGAGCAATTTCTTCATACCAGAGTATCTTGATCTAACTCCCTGCAAGAGGGAGCTGACAAAGTAAACGTGTTGCTGCATCATCTTCTTCCTCTGCACCGCTCCATTTGCTTGCACAGATCCTGCCCCGCCAGCGCCTGACTCTGCCGGGGTCCTGCCTTGCCGGCACCATACCCTGCCGGGGGGAGCTCTGGCTCGCCATTCGATAGTCTTACCATTGCTACCGCCCCTTCATTGACCTCCCTCTATGCCACTAGTGCAACACTGACCACTTGATTCGTCGCTGCTAGATATAGCAGCAAGGGCTCTTGCAGTTTAGGCGCAACTAGTATTGGTGTAGAGGAGAGGTACCTCTTCAAATCCTGCAGCGCTGCCTCGGCCTCCGAGGTCCATTTCATTGGTCCTGCCTTTTTCAAAATCTTGAAAAAGGGGAGGGCGCCCTCAGCACATTTGGAGATGAACCTACTCAAAGCAGCAACGCAGCCAGCAAGCCGACGCACATCTTTGACTCGCCTTGGTGCCTCAATCTTCTCAATTGCCTTGATCTTGTCGGGGTTCGCCTCGATCCCTCATTGAGACACAAAGAACCCAAGAAGTTTGCCGGATGGGACACCGAACACACACTTCTCAAGATTGAGCTTGAGATTGATCTTGCGCAAATTTGCAAATGTTTCTTCTAAATCTTGCACGAGCGTTGCCCTGTCCTTGGTCTTGACCACTATGTCATCCATGTAAGCTTCCATATTTCTATGGAGCTGTGGCTCAAAACCAATCTGACCTGCTCTTGCAAATGTCGAACCAGCACTTTTCAACCTGAAAGGCATTCGTATAAAATAATACGTACCACATGGGGTGATGAAGGCGGTCTTTTCTTCGTCTTCTTTCGCCATGAAAATTTGGTGGTATCCTGAATAGGCGTCAAGGAACGACAACAGGTCGCACCCAGCAGAGGAGTCCACGATCTGGTCAATGCGTGGCAAAGGGAAAGGATATTTTGGGCAGGCTTTATTGATATCTGTATAATCAATGCACAACCTCCATTTCCCATTTGCCTTGCACACCACCACCAGATTAGCCAACCATGTTGGGTGGAGCACTCCTCTGACCAAGACTGCCACTTCCAACTTCCTGATTTCCTCAATGATGAACTCTTGCCGCTCCAAAGCTTGCTTCCTGACCTTCTGCTTGATGGGCCGCGCATGAGGACAGACATCAAGGTGGTGCTCAATCACCTCCCTGGGAACGCCGGGGTTGTCGAATGCTTGCCATGCAAATACATCGACATTCGCCCGCAGGAAGGCGACGAGCGTGCTTTCCTATTTGCTGCCGAGGGTGGAGCTTATAGTGAAAGCTCCGCCCGTGCCGTCCTCCTTAATGGGCACCCTCTTGGTCTCTGGTGGTGCAACCCTAGATTTCTTGTTCTTTCCGGTGGAGCTCTCTGGCACGTCCTCAACGAGAATGCTACACTCCGAGGAGGCGCGTTTGCTAGAGTGGGTGCAGGAGGTATTGCTGGGGCCAGATTCCTTGCCGGCGACTGGGGTATTGCCGGTCCTTTTTCCTTCGGTGGCTCTAGTGGCAGGAGCAAGTGCCTTGGCGGCAGGTGCTACCACTGCCTCCCGGTAGAGCTGGTCGGCGCAAATGAGCGCATCCTTTTTGTTGAAGCCGACTGATAACCCGCAAGTCTACGGGATAGTTGTAGCCTCTTTCGGTAAGTAAGAGTGTCAAACCCAACAAGGAGCTAAAGGTAGAACAAATACTCTCTCAAGTCCTATCGGCCATTGATACGACTCTACGCATGCTTGACGTTCGCTTTACCTAGAACAAGTATGAAACTAGAAGTACTTTGTAGGTGTTGTTGGATAGGTTTGCAAGATAATAAAGAGCACGTAAATATAAACTAGGGGATGTTTAGATAAAGATGCAATAAAGTAAATATAGCGAGTGTGGAAAACTAGTGGTAGGAGTCGTGAAAGTGCCCCTAAGAAATTGACTATGTTACTAGACCGGTAATCACTATTGCAATTCTATTTGAGGGAGAGGCATAAGCTAACATACTTTCTCTACTTGGATCATATGCACTTATGATTGGAACTCTAGCAAGCATCCGCAACTACTAAAGATTCATTAAGGTAAAACCCAACCATACCATTAAAGTATCAAGTCCCCTTTATCCCATACGCAACAATCCCCTTACTCGGGTTTGTGTTTCAGTCACTCATGCAACCCACTATAAGCTTAATGGGCCGCGCATGAGGACAGACGTCAAGGTGGTGCTCAATCACCTCCCTGGGAACGTCGGGGATATCGAACGATTGCCGTGCAAATACATCGACATTGCCCGCAAGATGGTGACGAGCGCGCTTTCCTATTTGCTGCCGAGGGTGGAGCTTATAGTGAAAGCTCCGCCTGTGCCGTCCTCCTTAACGGGCACCCTCTTTGTCTCTAGTGGTGCAACCCTGGATTTCTTGTTCTTGCTGGTGGAGCTCTCTGGCACGTCCTCAACGGGAATGCTACACTCTGAGGAGGCGCGTTTGCCGGAGTGGGTGCAGGAGCTCTTGCTGGGGCCAGAATCCTTGCCTGCGACTGGGGTCTTGCCGGTCCTTTTTCCTTCGGGGGCTCTAGTGGCAGGAGCAAGTGCCTTGGTGGCAGGTGCTACCACTGCCTCCTGGTAGAGCTGGTCGGCGCAAATGAGCGCATCTTTTTTGTCGGATCCAGCTGATAACCCGCAAGTATACGGGATAGTTGTAGCCTCTTTCGATAAGTAAGAGTGTCGAACCCAACGAGGAGCTAAAGGTAGAACAAATACTCTCTCAAGTCCTATCGGCCATTGATACGACTCTACGCACGCTTGACGTTCGCTTTTCCTAGAACAAGTATGAAACTAGAAGTACTTTGTAGGTGTTGTTGGATAGGTTTGCAAGATAATAAAGAGCACGTAAATATAAACTAGGGGCTGTTTAGATAAAGATGCAATAAAGTAAATATAGCGAGTGTGGAAAACTGGTGGTAGGAGTTGTGAAAGTGCCCCTAAGCAATTGACTATGGTACTAGACCGGTAATCACTATTGCAATTCTATTTGAGGGAGAGGCATAAGCTAACATACTTTCTCTACTTGGATCATATGCACTTATGATTAGAACTCTAGCAAGCATCTGCAACTATTAAAGATTCATTAAGGTAAAACCCAACCATAGCATTAAAGTATCAAGTCCCCTTTATCCCATATGCAACAATCCCCTTACTCGGGTTTGTGTTTCAGTCACTCACTCAACCCACTATAAGCGAATCATAAACATATTGCAAAGCCTACAACGGGAATCCATCATGCTTGTGCGACACGGGGGGCACAATAGGACAGCACCAATAATTAAACATGCAACTCAAACCAATCATAGCAATTCATCAATCACCGATAGGACAACGAAAATCTACTCAGACATCATAGGATGGCAACACATCATTGGAAAATAATATGAAGCATAAAGCACCATGTTCAAGTAGAGGGTACAGCGGGTTGCGGGAGAGTGGACCGGTGTAGATAGAAGGGGGAAGGTGATGGAGATGTTGGTGAAGATGGCGGAGGTGTTGGTGAAGATCGCGGTGATGATGATGGCCCCCAGCAGCGCTCCGGCGCCATCGGAAGCAAGGGGGAGAGAGGCCCCCTTCTTCTTCTTCTCCCTTGACCTCCTCCCTAGATGGGAGAAGGGTTTCCCCTCTGGTCCTTGGCTCCCATTGCGTGGGAGGGGCAAGAGCCCCTCTGAGATTGGATCTATCTCTCTGTTTCTGCGTTTTGGAATTCTGCCTTGGCACCGTTTCCTTTATATCTGGAGATCCGTAACTCCGATTGGACTGAAACCTTCGCCCAGACCGTTTTCCAAAAATTAGCTTTCTTGCAGCCAAAGAAGGGCATCAACCGCCTTACGGGTGGCCCATGAGATAGGGGGGCGCGCCCCCCTGGAGTGGTGGCGTGGGCCACTCTCGTGGCCACCTCGGGCACCGTTTCAGGTTGATTCTTCTTCCCAAAAATCACAAATATTCCAAAATAATTCTTAGTCCGTTTTTATCCCGTTTGGACTCCGTTTGATATTGGGTGTCTGCGAAACATAAAACATGCAACAAACAGGAACTGTCACTGGGCACTGGATCAATATGTTAGTCCCAAAAAATAGTATAAAAAGTTGCCAAAAGTATATGAAAGTTGAATAATATTGGCATGGAACAATCAAAATTTATAGATACGATGGAGACGTATCACCGATAGTGATGATGCTCATTGGGCCGGGCATCTTCAGCGTATTGTAGGCGTAATGTGACGCTGCCATAAACTTGGCGAGTGCTGGACGGCCAAGGATCCCGTTATACGGCAACGGGATCTTGGCTACATCAAAAACGATCTTCTTTGTCCTATAGTTCATCTCTCCGCCAAACGTGACTGGAAGTGTGACTTTTCCCTTGGGCTGGCTTCTCCCTGGCCTGACCCTTGAAACGTGCCCGTCTCTTCAAGGTCTCCATCAAGGATTTGCAACTTCTCGATTACGTTGGCTGAGATCAGACCGGCCCCGCCGTCGACTAACATTTTCGTCACCTTGAGGTTGCGAATTATTGGGGAAACCAACAACGGCAAGCACCCGATCGCTGTTGTGCGATCAGGGTAACCCTCGGCGTTGAAGATGATAGGTGTGCTAGACCATTTCAGTGGCTTCTGGGCATCGATCGATGGCACTACCGCATTGATCTCGCGCACCCACTATATAAGTTGGCGGTGAGAAGAATGCAACGAGGAGTGTAACACCGCGGATCTGATGCGCTAGGTGTCTTCCAGCTATTCGTCGTTGTTGCCACGTCATTTGCTTGCGTGTTGCATTTTGCCATGTCATCATCTGCATTTCATCTGCATGTTTTTCAAAACCTGCATCCGTTCGGGTTCCCCCCGTTCTCTCCGTTGTCCGCTCGGACTCCAGACCTCTCGCGCGCCCGTCGCCCCTCTCAGACCTTGTTTTGTGAGCCGCCGAAAAACATTCTCGGAATGGACCGAGGTTTGCCGAGTGGCCTTGGTATATCACCAGTAGACCGCTCGTCAAATTCCGTTCCATTTGGAGGTCGTTTGATGCCCCAACGGTTAACCACGTAGCCCGAAACCCCTCTCTCTTTGCAGCCCAGCCCCTCTTCACCATAGCCCATGAGCACATCCAAACCCCCTCCATGCTCTCGGTCGTTTGATCACGATGTGGGCAAAAACCGCTCCTCATTTGGAGTCTCCTAACTCCCTCTACCTATAAATATGTGTGCCTCCCCCGAAATTCTCGGTCTAAACCCTAGCTTCTTCCTCCTCCCGCCGCCGGACATGTCCACGCCGCCACCGGACATGTCCAGCCGCACATGCCGTCCCCGCGCCCTCGCGCGCTCCGCCGCCCAGCCCGTCGCCGACCGCTGCCGCCGCCGTGCTCCGCCGCCTCGCCGCCCTTTGCTCGTTGCCGCGCCTCCCGCCTCCGGCCATCGCCCCGTCGCCACCCCTTGCCGGTCCGGCCTCCGCCGCCTTCGCCGCGGGACGCCGCTGCGCCTCCCTCCACTCTGACCCGGCGCGGCCCGCGCTGCCTCGGACCTCGACGGCCCCCGGCTCCGGCGCCGCCCGCACCGCCCTACGCCGTCCGCCGCCTGCCCCGTGCCATCTCGCCTCCCAGAGAGCTGCGTCGCTTCGGCCTCGGGCTCGCCGGAGCGCGCCGCCCGGCCACGCCCCGCACCGCACGCCTCCGAACCCCGCTCGTCATCCCGCCCTCCGCCCGCCGTTGCCGGATCCGACGGGTGGGATGAGATCCACCCGCCCGGCCATCCAAATGCCTCCCCCGCGTTGTATGCCTCCGTCCCGGATCGCCCCGTCCACTTTGTCCCCGGGGTGAGATTTCCACAGTCATTTTTTTGTGATATTTTTATGCCCTGTTCATCATGCTGTAACATCTTGTGTGCTGCACCATTTTGAGCGTACGATATATCAGAATGTTCATCATGATATGATCTTCATTTTGTTCCATTGTTACATGCTTGTTTGAATCCATCTTGATGCCCTAATCATCGTTGCAGAAGTGCTATATGATGTTAACTGCTGCCTATTAACAGAACTTGGTGATTTGTCATTTTCGTTGCATTTTGAAGGTGCATCCTTTGAGCATGATGTCTACATGTTTTAGGAGCATATTCATGCCGCCACAGTGGTGCCATCCATGTGTTTTTGGGAGTCTTGTAGTGAGTGCATCGAGCTCGTGAAGTACGGTACTTGTTGTTACTGTTTTGCTAGGCTGAATCTGTTATATCATGATGTTATGTAAACCTGCTGCTACAAGTCATTCTATGAATAATCTGGAGATATTCACTGAGGATGTTTTGTTATACATGTCATTCTCTAACCATCCACGGGCTTGGTTGTATTTATAGTCTGATGTATCGTGTTTTAATATTGCTCTCAAATTGCTAAATATTGTTAATGTCAGCCTGTTAACATTAAGTTCAGTTTTGCCATGTGGTTTTCTAGTGATCCATGCACCCTATGAACTCTATCTTGCATGTTTAGCTTCATAATTATGTAATATTACTGTTGGTCACCTTTCCATGCCATGTATTGCTCTTTGGAGAGTGGTACAAGCTCACCAACATGCCTACTTATTGTTGTTCCTGCTATGTCTGAATCTGTCATATCATTTGCCATGTTTGCATGGATGCTACCATCTTTTCTGTTGAACTTTGGAATTAGTCCAGTAAGGGAGTTTTGTTGTTTGTATTTATTATTAGCATGCCATGCGTTTGGTTGCCATGATAAGTTCCTCTAGCATGTTGTTTGATAGCTCCAAACATTGCAACCTGATGTTATTTTAGCTAAGTCTGTAAACTGTTATTATTTGCAATTTTGCCATGTCCTTTTGAGCATGTTATAGTGTTTCCTGGAGATAGCTCAGTGTTCATGTTTTGTTGTACTTTACCTGTAAATCATGTACATGCCTTTTCTTTTCATGTTGAGGTGTTGTAGCATATTGTTTTTGTGCTTGCTAGATGCCTAGTTGCTGTTTTGGACAGCTTGTCCTTTAAACTTGTTTCATGTGTATGTGTTGAACCGTTGCTCCATTTTGAGTGTGCTCTATATGAAACTTGCTTAGAATTGCATGTAGTTTCATCTTATCTTGTTGCATCCTTGTTTTGAATGTGTTTGCTTGATGTTTGTATGCATTTTGCATCAATGCCATGTTTAACTTGTTTTGCTCATATCTTCTAGGCCGTAGCTCCGAATTAAATAAACTTTATATGTAACTTGACTAGAATCTCGTGTAGATCATCTTGGTGCATCTTAACTTTCTGTTTGACAACTTGAACATAAGGTTTATTCATTTCTGGACCAATTTCTAAATTTGCATATGAGAACTTACCGGATTGGTTATATGTTGTTTCCGGCCTCATTTAAACTTGCCTTGATATTTTGTTCTTGTTTGCATCATCTCTTGCCATGAGTAGCCTCATCTAGCCTTTGTCATGCATCATACTTGGTTGAGCATCATGCCATGTCTATGTGTTGTGCGTTTACCTGGTTGTTTGCTTCTTTCCGGTTGTGCTCCTTCTCGTTAGTTCCTGTTTCGTTGTGATCGTGATGATTCGTTCGTCTACACTTGGTTCGTATTCGTGGCTTTATCTTCTTCATGGACTCGTTCTTCTTCCTAGCGGGATTTCAGGCAAGATGACCGCTACCCTGTATCTCACTACTATCATTGCTATGCTAGTTGCTTCGTTCTATCGCTATGCTACGCTACCTATCACTTGTTCTTCAAGCCTCCCAATTTGCCATGTCAGCCTCTAACCTTTTTCACCCTTCCTAGCAAACCGTTGCTTGGCTATGTTACCGCTTTTGCTCAGCCCCTCTTATAGCGTTGTTAGTTGCAGGTGAAGTTGAAGATTGCTCCATGAGGGACAGAATTATGTTGGGATATCACAATATCTCTTATTTAATTAATGCATCTATATACTTGGTAAAGGGTGGAAGGCTCGGCCTTATGCCTGGTGTTTTGTTCCACTCTTTCCGCCCTAGTTTCCATCATACCGGTGTTATGTTCCTTGATTTTGCGTTCCTGACGCGGTTGGGTGATTTATGGAACCCCCTTGACAGTTCTCTTTGAATAAAACTCCTCCAGCAAGGCCCAACCTTGGTTTTACCATTTGCCTCACCTAGCCTTTTTCCCTTGGGTTTCCGGAGCCCGAGGGTCATCTTTATTTACCCCCCCCCCCGGGCCAGTGCTCCTTCGAGTTTTGGTCCAAACTAGAGCCTTTGCAGCGCCCCCTCAGGGAAACTTGAGGTCTGGCTTTAGTTGTACCGATTGCTCATCCGGTGTGCCCTGAGAACGAGATGTGTGCAGCTCCTATCAGGATTTGTCGGCACATTCGGGCGGCTTTGCTGGTCTTGTTTTACCATTGTTGAAATGTCTTGTAAACCGGGATTTCGAGACTGGTCGGGTCTTCCTGGGAGAAGGAATATCCTTCATTGACCATGAGAGCTTGTGATGGGCTAAGTTGGGACACCCCTACAGGGTATAAACTTTCGAGAGTCGTGCCCGTGGTTATGTGGCAGATGGGAATTTGTTAATGTCCGGTTGTAGATAACTTGACACTTCACTCATACAAAAAATGCATCAACCACGTGTGTAGCCGTGATGGTCTCTTTTTGGCGGAGTCCGGGAAGGGAACACGGTTTTGGGTTATGTTTGACGTAAGTAGGAGTTCAGGATCACCTCTTGATCATTGCTAGCTTCACGACTGTTTCGTTGATTCTCTTCTCGCTCTCATTTGCGTATGTTAGCCACCATATATGCTTAGTCGCTGCTGCAACCTCATCACTTTACCCCTTCCTTACCCTTTAAGCTTTGCTAGTCTTGATACCCATGGTAATGGGATTGCTGAGTCCTCGTGGCTCACAGATTACTACAACAACAGTTGCAGGTACAGGTTGCGATGATCATGACGCGAGAGCGATGTTACTTGTTTTGGAGTTCTTCTTCTACTTCTTCTTCGATCAGGGGATAGGTTCCAGGTCGGCAGCCTAGGCTAGCAGGGTGGATGTCTTTTGAGCTTCTGTTTGTGTTTCATCCATAGTCGGATGTTGATCTTGTGTATGATGATGTTGTATTTGTGTAGCATTGTATGCCTCTTGTATGTATCCCCAACTATTATGTAATGGTATGATGTAATGATATCCACCTTGCAAAAGCGTGTCCAATATGCACTTCTATCCTTGATGGGACCTTCGAGTTCCTTTAGGATAGGGTCGCATATTGGGCGTGACAAGTTGGTATCAGAGCCTCGACCGACCATAGGAGCCCCCTTGATTGTTCGTAGTTGGCCATTGTCGAGTCTAGAAGAAAACTGTTTTCGTAGTCTAGTTATATCGGAGAGTAGGAATTCTTTTTACTCCTCAGCCCCTTCGTCACTCTGGTGAGGAATCATGACGTAGGTGTTTTGAATTACTTCTTTTCCCCTTCAAATTTTTCTTTAGGATCACGCGGTTAGTTTTCCGATTGTTGGTTCTCAGCTCTTTTCATCCGGTGCATTTCTCGTCAAGTTGACTCGAGCCTCTTCATCTTTGCCAAGTTCAATCCTCAGTTGTTTTCTTTTCCCACCCGCCCACCCTTTTCTTCTCGGAGCTGGAGTCCGTAATCAAGTATCCATCCTACTCGTGCGAAGCATTTGCATTCTTTCAATCGGTGTTTTCTCTTCAAGTTATTCGTTGGTTTCCCCGTCCAAGTTGTCTTTGTTTTCCCGCCCTCCCACCCTCTTCTTCCCAGAGCGTGAGTCTGTTTCGACCATCAATTTCATTTGTGTGGAGCCTCTTCAGTCTTTCCTCAATCATTTCAACCGGTGAATTCTCGTCTCGGTGGACATTCTTCATCTCTTTTTCTTCTCCGGTGGATTCAATTCCAATTTTCGGTAGTGATTATATTCTTTCCCTCGGCTCAAGTGTTTTCCTTGCTTGTTCGCCTCTCGCCATTTAACTATTCCGGAGTTCGGAAGACATCTCAGGAGATTCGTCTGTGTTCCAATTTATTCGAGGTTGTCACCTCATTCAAATATTTCAATTGTTTCAGTGCATCATCTATCTCTTCAACAATCCTTTCCAACAGTGTTTTTCTCTTTAGTGGGCCCTAACCAACAGGTCTTTTCCCAGGATCTTACCTGACTCTTCTAATTATTCCAGAGCCATTCCTAATTCTTTTCAAGTGTGACGTAAGAATGGATTCCATCAGTCACATGCCTTTTCAAGATCGATTTCAATTCTTTTCATTGCTGATTCAACCTTTGCTCTTCTCATTCTCCCAGAGCCTCTCAGTAATTTCGGTGGTGTTTCTCGTCGTCATTTGAAGACCGAAGAAGAGTTTTCCTCTCAATCTTGCCCGTTCTCCCAAAGATTCGTGGTTCTAGCTTCATATTATCCTCTCAAATTATTCCATTTGTCAGATATTCTTTGCTTACCCATCCGGAGTATGTCAGAAGTTGTTTTCCCGTTTCTTTTCACCGGAGGCCATCATTCCAGAAGAATTCTTCTTCCTCACATTCCAGCTATCATTATCCAATTATCCCGGCGCATCTGACAAGTATTCCTTAGTCAGCTTGTTATTTCTTCGTTCTTTTGCATCTAAATCCCCTTAAGCATATTTGTTCTTCTAGTTCTCCCCGGTGATTCATTCTCTTTCATTAGTCATTTTCGAATTCTTACAGTGGTTCATTCAAATTCTTTTTCCTTTGTCATCATATTAATTCATTCGTTCTTTCCAATCCTACCGGTGGTTCATGAAGACTTTCTCAAGTTTTGTGCTATACCCCCCTTAATCCTTTTCAACAAGAATAAGTAGTATGCAAAATTCGTTTGTCATCAATTAAACTTGATGAAGGATAAGCATAACGTAATTCTTATTCTTGTTTCATCGTCATCAAGTAATCCCTTCCTTCGGAGTTTGTTCTTGATGAATAAATTCTAGTTCCAGGTGTTCTAATTTTTTCGTTTCCGGAGTTCAAATTTTCCTTGGCCATTTCGTCAGAACCTCCATCTAAATCACCGCACGGCTCATCTTATTCTTTCTTCCTTCATTCTATCTCATCATCATTTTGTCATCGGAGTTCTTCATGGTGGTTCTTCATGATTTAATTCATTCTTTCAAGAGTTCATCAAGATTTTGTTGGAGGAGTTCAAGTATCTTTTCTTCTCGCATCTCAAAGTGCAATTAATTCTTCCTTTTCTTCTGAAGTGGAGTTTTGCATTTTTCATTCTTATCATCTATTCAGACATTTGGTTGTGGTATAATTTCACCTCAAGTTTTGAGATGTTTTGATAAGTCCACAACAAGCTTATTCTTTCGTTGTTGATTTTCTCGACAACTCTATTCAATCCTTCCTTCTAAGTTCTTTTCATTCAATTCTTTCAATTCTTCCGGAGGCATTGCATTGTTCATCTCGTCAAGTGCCATCTCATTGGGTGAAGTTCATGTTCTAATCCTTCCATTTTCAGCCGGAGTGCTATCCAAATTCTTTCGTGCTTATTCTTTTCTGCCTTGTCTAACCGCAGTGGTTTCAGAGTCTATCTTGTTTCTCGAGCTTTTCATTCTCGTCATATTCGCCGTTCATCTTTTCTAACCGAGTACTCTCGACTTTGTTCATCTTCTCTCTTGCATTCTTACTTCACCTCCTCCTTTTCTCTTCCGTCTCGTTCCTAAGATCTCGGGACGAGATCTCTTGTTATTGGAGGAGAGTTGTAACGCCCCGGATCCGATGCGCTAGGTGTCTTCTAGCTATTCGTCGTTGTTGCCATGTCATTTGCTTGCGTGTTGCATTTTGCCATGTCATCATCTGCATTTCATCTGCATGTTTTTCAAAACCTGCATCCGTTCGGGTTCACCCGGTTCTCTCCGTTGTCCGTTCGGAGTCCAGACCTCTCGCGCGCCCGTCGCCCCTCTTAGACCTTGTTTTGTGAGCCACCGAAATATGTTCTCAGAATGGACCGAGATTTGCCGAGTGGCCTTGGTATATCACCGGTAGACCGCCCGTCAAATTTCGTTCCATTTGGAGGTCGTTTGATGCCCCAACGGTTAACCGCGTAGCCCGAAACCCCTCTCTCTTTGCAGCCCAGACCCTCTTCACCACAGCCCATGAGCCCATACAAACCCCCTCCATGCTCTCGGTCGTTCGATCATGATCGTATGGGCGAAAACTGCTCCTCATTTGGAGTCTCCTAGCTCCCTCTACCTATAAATATGTGTGCCTCCCCCAAAATTCTCGGTCTAAACCCTAGCTTCTTCCTCCTCCCGCCGCCGGACATGTCTGCGCTGCCACCGGACACGTCCAGCCGCGCACGTCGTCCCCGCGCTCCGCCGCCCGGCCCCTCGCCGGCCACCGCCACCACCGTGCTCCGCTACCTCGCCGCCCTTTGCTCGCCGTCGCGCCTCCCGTCGCCGGCCATCACCCCGTCGCCGCTCCTTGCCGGCCCGGCCTTCGCCGCCTTCGCCACAGGACGCCGCCGCAGCGCCTCCCTCCGCTCCGACCCGGCGCGGCCCGCGCCGCCTCGGACCTCGCCGGCCCCCGGCTCCGGCGCCGCCCGCACCGCCCTCCGCCATCCACCGCCTAACCCGCGCCGTCTCGCCTCCCAGAGAGCTGCGTCGCTCCGGCCTCGGGCTCGCCAGAGTGCACCGCCCCCGCGCCACCCGGCCACGCCCCGCACCGCGCGCCGCCGAACCCCGCTCGTCATCCCGCCCTCCGGCCGCCGTCGCCGGATCCGGTGGGTGGGACGATATCCACCCGCCCGGCCATCCAAACGCCTCCCCCGCGCCGTACGCCTCCGTCCCGGATTTCCCCGTCTACTTTGTCCCCAGGGTGAGATTTCCAGTCATTTTTCTGTGATATTTTTATGCCCTGTTCATCATGCCATAAAATCTTGTGTGCTCCTCCGTTTTGAGCGTATGATATATCAAAATGTTAATCATGATATGCTCTTCATTTTGTTCCATTGTACCATGCTTGTTTGAATCCATCTTAATGCCCTAATCATCGTTGAAAGAGTGCTATATGATGTTAACTGCTGCCAGTTAACAGAACTTGGTGATTTGTCATTTTCGTTGCATTTTGTGTGTGCATCCTTTGAGCATGATGTCTACATGTTTTAGGAGCATATTCATGCTATCTTTACAGTGGTGCCATCCATGTATTTTTGGGAGTCTTTTAGTGAGTGCATCGAGCTCGTGAAGTAGGGTACTTGTTGTTACTGTTTTGCTAGGCTGAATCTGTTATATCATGATGCTATGTAAACCTGCTGCTACAAGTCATTCTATGAATAATCTGGAGATGTTCACTGAGGATGTTTTGTTATACATGTCATTCTCTATCCATCGATTGCCTTTGTTGCATTTATAGCCTGTTGTATCATGTTGTAATATTGCTCTCAAATTGCTAAATAATGTTGCTGTCAGCCTGTTAACATTTAGTTCAGTTTTGCCATGTGTTTTGCTAGTGATCCACGCACCCTATGAACTTTCTCTTGCCATTTTTAGCTTTATAATTATGTAATCTTACTGTTGGTCACCTTGCCATGCCATGTATTGTTCTTTGGCGAGTTGTACAAGCTCACCAACATGCCTACTTATTGTTGTTCCTGCCATGTCTGAATCTGTCATATCATTTGCCATGTTTGCATGGATGCTACCATCTTTTCTGTTGAACTTTGGAATTAGTCCAGTAAGGGAGTTTTGTTGTTTGTATTTATTATTAGCATGCCATGCGTTTGGTTGGCATGATAAGTTCCTCTAGCATGTTGTTTGATAGCTCCAAACATTGCAACCTGATGTTATTTCAGCTAAGTCTGTAAACTGTTATTATTTGCAATTTTGCCATGTCCTCTTGAGCATGTTATAGTGTTTCCTGGAGATAGCTCAGTGTTCATGTTTTGTTGAACTTTACCTGTACATCATGTACATGCCTTTTGTTTTCATGTTGAGGTGCTGTAGCATATTGTTTCGGTGCTTGCTAGATGCCTAGCTGCTGTTTTGGACAGCTTGTCCTTTAAACTTGTTTCATGTGTATGTGTTGAACCGTTGCTCCGTTTTGAGTGTGCTCTATATGAAACTTGATTAGAATTGCATGTAGTTTCATCTTATCTTGTTGCATCCTTGTTTTGAATGTGTTTGCTTGATGTTTGTATGCATTTTGCATCAATGCCATGTTTAACTTGTTTTGCTCATATCTTCTAGGCCGTAGCTCTGAATTAAATAAACTTTATATGTAACTTGACTAGAATCTCGTGTAGATCATCTTGGTGCATCTTAACTTTCTGTTTGACAACTTGAACATAAGGTTTATTCATTTCTGGACCAATTTCTAAATTTGCATATGAGGACTTACCGGATTGGTTATATGTTGTTTCCGGTCTCATTTAAACTTGCCATGATATGTTGTTCTTGTTTGCATCATCTGTTGCCATGAGTAGCCTCATCTAGCCTTTGTAATGCATCATACTTTGTTGAGCATCATGCCATCTCTATGTGTTGTGTGTTTACCTGGTTGTTTGCTTCTTTTCTGTTGTGCTCCTTCTTGTTAGTTCCAGTTTCGTTGCGATCGTGACGATTCGTTCGTCTACGCTTGGTTCTTCTTCGTGGCTTCATCTTCTTCATGGACTCGTTCTTCTTCCTAGTGAGATTTCAGGCAAGATGACCGCTACCCTGGATCTCACTACTATCATTGCTATGCTAGTTGCTTCGTTCTATCGCTATGCTGCGCTACCTATCACTTGTTCTTCAAGCCTCCCAATTTGCCATGTCAGCCTCTAACCTTTTTCACCCTTCCTAGCAAACTGTTGCTTGGCTATGCTACCGCTTTTGCTCAGCCCCTCTTATAGCGTTGTTAGTTGCAGGTGAAGTTGAAGATTACTCCATGAGGGACAGGATTATGTTGGGATATCACAAAATCTCTTATTTAATTAATGCATTTATATACTTGGTAAAGGGTGGAAGGCTCGGCCTTATGTCTGGTGTTTTGTTCCACTCTTGTTGCCTTAGTTTCCGTCATATCGGTGTTATGTTCCTTGATTTTGCGTTCCTTACGCGGTTGGGTGATTTATGGGACCCCCTTGACAGTTCGCTTTGAATAAAACTCCTCCAGCAAGGCCCAACCTTGGTTTTACCATTTGCCTCACCTACCCTTTTCCCTTAGGTTTTCGGAGCCCGAGGGTCATCTTTATTTACCGCCCCCCCCCCCCCCCCGGGCCAGTGCTCCTCCGAGTGTTGGTCCAAACTAGAGCCCTTTGCAGCGCCCCCTTAGGGAAACTTGAGGTATGGTTTTAGTTGTACGGATTGCTCATCCGGTGTGCCCTGAGAACGAGATGTGCGCAGCTCCTATCAGGATTTTTCGAAATGTCGAAATGTCTGGTAAACCGGGATTCCGAGACTGATCAGGTCTTCCTGGGAGAAGGAATATCCTTCGTTGACCGTGAGAGCTTGTGATGGGCTAAGTTGGGACACCCCTGCAGGGTATAAACTTTCGAGATCCGTGCCCGCGGTTATGTGGCAGATGGGAATTTGTTAATGTCCGGTTGTAGATAACTTGACACTTGACTCAATTTAAACGCATCAACCGCGTGTGTAGCCGTGATGGTCTCTTTTCGGCGGAGTCCGAGAAGGGAACACGGTTTTGGGTTATGTTTGACGTAAGTAGGAGTTCAGGATCACCTCTTGATCATTGCTAGCTTCACGACCGTTTCGTTGATTTTCTTCTCGCTCACATTTGCTTATGTTAGCCACCATATATGCTTTCGCTGCTGCAACCTCACCACTTTACCCCTTCCTTACCCTTTAAGCTTTGCTAGTCTTGATACCCATGGTAATGGGATTGCTGAGTCCTCGTGGCTCACAGATTACTACAACAATAGTTGCAGGTACAGGTTGCGATGATCATGACGCGAGAGCGATGTTACTTGTTTTGGAGTTCTTCTTCTGCTTCTTCTTCGATCAGAGGATAGGTTCCAGGTCGGCAGCCTGGGCTAGCAGGGTGGATGTCGTTTGAGCTTCTGTTTGTGTTTCATCTGTAGTCGGATGTTGATCTTATGTATGATGATGTTGTATTCGTGTAGCATTGTATGCCTCTTGTATGTATCCCCAACTATTATGTAATGGTATGATGTAATGATATCCACCTTGCAAAAGCGTCTCTAATATGCGCTTCTACCTTGGTGGGACCTTCGAGTTCCTTTAGGATAGGGTCACATATTGGGCATGACAAGGCACCACCATCAATGCACATGGCTTCTGTGGCCTTCTGAAATTCTTGGTCACTGGACTCGTCATCCTCTTTATGGTCATCATCCCCTTCTTTCTTGTCACGGCCCCGAGCAGGCCTCTCTTGTTGCTTTTCCTTGCCGCGGTGCCCTCCTTGTCCACCGCACTTCTTGCCGGACCCCTCAGCACCATCTTGGCCCTTCTCCTTATCTTGTCTTTCATACTCAGCTTTCTTCCTCTCCACAAGCTACTCAACTTGCTGGTAGTTTTGGAGGCCATGGCCTTTGGTGCGATGGATCTTGCAATATTTCTTGTCGGAGCCTCCGACTTGTCGGCATCCGCCAAGTCCTGGCAGGCGGCACACCCAGCAACTTCCTTGCCAGGGTTATCAACCTTGGCCTTCTTGGCGGTGTCGGGGTTGTTTGATCCCTCGATGGCAAGCACGGTTTTGCCCCTGCGCTTCTTGTTGCACCGTCGGCCCTTCTTTGTCCGGGCGGCGGCGTCTTCATCTCTAGAGTCGCTTCCCGTGCCGGCATCTTCGCCGGGGTACTTCCTTCCTTCTTCAGCCCGAGCACATCTGTCTGCCAAAACATAAAGTTCGGCAATATCCCTAACCTTGTTCATGGCCAGCTCTTCATGCATCCTGCGGTTGGGCATGTTCTGATGGAACGTGCTGATGACAGCGGCAGGATGAACATCTGGGATGTTGTATTGCACACGGCTGAATCTCTGTATATACTTGTGCAAGGTTTCGCCATCCTTCTGGGGAATGAGATGCAAATTACTTGCCTGGCCATGAGCTTGATGTCCTCCGGTAAAGGTGCCAACAAACTCGTGGCACAGGTCCGACCAAGAGGAGATGGAATTGACTGGCAGGTGCATCAACCAGGACCTAACATTGGGCTTAAGTACCAACGGGAAGTAGTTCGCGACCACTTTGCCTTCTCAAGCGCCGGCAGCTTGCATCACGATGGTGTAAACGCTCAGGAACTCGGACGAATGAGTCTTGTCGTCGTACTTCTTCGAAACCTCCAGCTTAAACGTGCGGGTGCTGGGCCACTGGAACTGCCGCAACCTACGGGTAAAAGCTGGACAACCTACCTCGTAAGGCAAGTCATCAGAATCCCCCAGCGCAGGCATGTGCATAGTGGACCCTGCGCGCCTATCAGATTGATTGCACGCGTCCTGTCGCCGCTTGATGGTGGTTCAAGCGTCCTTGTTAACCCGCTCCCGGAGAACTTGACGTTGGTCGCGACGAGCTCGCGGATCGGACGAAGCCGTGGATCCATCTTCATGGGCATCAACCCGCCGAACTGACGACCGTTGTCGCCGTGGTGGAGGGGAGTGCACCGTGGTTGCGGCGCCTCCGGCCCTTCCGCCATCGGTACGCGCTGGTTTGGTAGACCGACTCCGCGAGGGGCCTGCCTCCAGATGTTGATCCTTATTGGCATAGCCAATAAGGCTCTGGATAGCAGCCCTCCACTCTTCTTTCTTGTCGCAGCAGGAGGGAAGTCGAGGAGTAGCTGCACTCGCGCTAACGCTTCTGCTAGCGTAGGTGGCAGCGACAAGCGCGAGGAACGGGGGGTGCTTAGACTTCTAACCATGTTAGAAGGTTCGCCGTCACGGTTCCGCGGCTGCGCACTGTCTTGACCAGCATATTGGCATGCATGCCGGCCCTGCGCACCTCCAGAATGATGCAGTGGGCTCTTCCAGCGGCGGCGCCTGGGGTCACTAACATCGCGGTGCTGCTCGTCGCGCACGATGTGGGAAGACCATGGCGCGGGGGCTGGCGGGGGTGTCTTGGAGGTCGTTGCGCCGCCCGTTGGCAGGACAGCTTCGCCCTTGGACGCCATGGCATGCGGCTCGTTGTCTTGGGCGCGAACGACGCCGCTCGCCTGGCTTCGATTGCCGGAGTGTCGTGGATGGTCATGATCCGCACCTCTACCACCATCCGCGACTACCCCGTCGCCCGTCCGCATCGGCACGGGTGGCTCGGCTCCAGATGAAATGATCGCCGTGATCCCCTTCTTCTTGGGAGCCATGGTGATTGAAGGAACGATGTGCTAACCGCTAGACCAGATTTCCAAAACTCTCTGATTCCCCTACCTGGCACGCCAGAGATGTTGGGGAAACGACACCTACGGGACCACGAGGATCCCTTCTACGGTTTGGCAGGGAATAGGAATAGAGCAAAGAGTAGATCTAATGGTCAACACGAGGAATTTTTACCTAGGTTCAGGCCGCTCGGGAGCGTAAAAACCCTAGTCCTGCTTGGTTGTGTATTTAGTGTTCTTGAGCTTCGGCTCGTTGCTGTCTATGCAAGCTGGGCCGAGAGGTCCAAAAAGCCGAATCCCCCTCCAGTACACCATGGGCCTCCTCTTATATGTCCAAGGGGCTGCCACAGTGGCACACAGGAGGTGTAAAGTAGCAACAATGCGTATCCTTATCGCTGACATCTTAGGACAAACATATTAAATGTGTTGGTTATGTGCCCTCTAGCTTTATCGAGGACGGGAATAGAGCCCGTCCCATTTGTTGCCACTTCTCCCTGTCTTGACACACGTCCTCGCTGACGGGGCATGCAGTGCCAGGTTGGCTGGACAGCTGCTGCGCTGGATAGGTGGCAGGGTCTTCACGAAGATCTGCATGCCACCACGCAGGTGCTTGCCAGGCAGCAGGTCGTCCACTGCGCCGGGGCGGAGACGGGTTGGCAAAGCCTTGCCGCGACCTTGCTGATGTCCCCGGCAAGGATCTTGCCGGGGCCTCGTGGGCGCCCTCGACAAGGATCTTGCCGGGGCCTCGTGAGAGTCTTTGGCAGGGACCTCACCGGGGTCTCATGGGCGTCCTCGGCAGGGATCTTGCTGACGTCTCTATGCCACTACGCACACGGCCCTTGGTCTTGGCCTTAACGTTGTCGATGGCGTCAGAGCTCTCAACCTCAAGGGTGGTGCTTTGTGAGTTGTCCCGGCAAGGATCTTGCCGGGGTCTGGCGAGCCGTCCCGGCAAGGGTCTTGCCGGGGGTCCGGTTCGTCCTTTGTTATCTGGTCCCTGGCTTCCCCCGTCAGCCCATGCACGGGTGTGGCTGCCACTGCCCATGCACAAGTAAGGGGTACAAAAGAGCCCAAACTTTAGTACACCAAAAAAATGCCATAATAGGTAGGTATGGTGGTTGTTCTGAGGAAGGTATATGGTGGGTGTATGGCACCGGCGAAAGTTGCGCGGTACTAGAGAGGCTAGCAATGGTGGAAGGGTGAGAGTGTGTATAATCAATAGACTCAACATTAGTCATAAGGAACTCACATACTTATTGAAAAATCTATTAGTTATCATAACGAAGTACTACCCACATGCTCCTAGGGGGATAGATTGGTAGGAAAAGACCATCGCTCGTCCCCGACCGCCACTCATAAGTAAGACAATCAATCAATAAATAAATCATGCTCCGACTTCATCACATAACGGTTCACCATACGTGCATGCTACGAGAATCACAAACTTTAACACAAGTATTTCTACAATCCACAATTACTTACTAGCATGACACTAATATCACCATCTTTATATCTCAAAACAATCATAAGGAATCAAACTTCTCATAGTATTCAATGCACTTTATATGAAAGTTTTTATTATACCCCTCTTGGATGTCTTTCATATTAGGACTAAATTTATAACCAATGCAAATTACCATGATGTTTAGAGACTCTCAAAATAATATAAGTGAAGCATGAGAATTCAACAATTTCTATAAAATAAAACCACCGCCATGCTCTAAAAAGATATAAGTGAAGCACTAGAGCAAAATTGCCTAGCTCAAAAGATATAAGTGAAGCACATAGAGTATTCTAACAAATCACGATTCATGCGTGTCCCTCTCAAAAGGGGTGTATAGCAAGGATGATTGTGGCAAACTAAGACACAAAGACTCAAATCATACAAGACGCTCCAAGCAAAACACATATCATGTGGTGAATAAAAATATAGCCTCAAGTAAAGTTACCAATAGACGAAGACGAAAGAGGGGATGCCTTCCGGGGCATCCCCAAGCTTAGGCTCTTGGTTGTCCTTGAATATTACCTTGGGGTGCCTTGGGCATCCCCAAGCTTAGGCGCTTGCCACTCCTTATTCCATAGTCCATCAAATCCTTACCCAAAACTTGAAAACTTCACAACACAAAACTCAACAGAAAATCTCATAAGCTCCGTTAGTATAAGAAAATAAATCACCACTTTTGGTAATGTTGTGAACTCATTCTTTATTTATATTGGTGTAATATATACTATATTCCAACTTTTCCATGGTTCTTACCACCCCCCCCCCCCCCCCCCCCGAATACTACCCATAGATTCATCATAATAAGCAAACAACACATAGGAAACCGAATCTGTCAAAAACAGAACAGTCTGTAACAATCTGGAACTCTTGAATACTTATGTAACTCCAAACATTCTGTACAATTAGGAAAACCTGGGAAATTTGTGTACCAATCTTGTGCAAAAAGAATCAAATCAAAAGCACGCTTCTTTGAATTAAGAAAATTATTTTCCTGGGCGCAAAGGTTTCTGTTTTTCAGCAAGATCAGAACAACTATCACCGTAAACTATCCAAAGGTCTAACTTGGCACAAACACTAATTAAAACACAGAACCACATCTAACCAGATGCTAGATGAATATTCAAATCAAAACAGAAACAAAAAGCAAAGAACAAAAATAAAATTGGGTTGCCTCCCAACAAGCGCTATTGTTTAACGCCCCTAGCTAGGCATAAAAACACAAATAGATCTAGGTATTGTCGTCTTTGGTATGCAATTCTTTTCTCATCAAATCCTCCAAAACTCGTCTTAACAAATCTATCCTTTCCTTTATTTCCTTTCTAGTAGAAGAACATAAATCATGAAAAGGACTTTGACTAGTGATTTTGACATTCATAAACCCGTAATCAGGATCATCATCATAAATATCATCATACAAAACACGTATCTCATTTCTAACGGGTTCTTTCATCATCTTATTCAACCAATCCCTATTAAATCCGACATAAATTCCCCTAGTAATCCAATCAAATTCCTCATAGGTCTCAAGGTACAAAGCTTGAGAGATTTCTGAATAAGGAACTCTCCTCCTAAGATTTTCACTATAAGACTGATAATCCCTAGATTCCAAACTACGCATAGTTTTTTTATCATGGAGTATATCTTCAATTGGAGGGTATTCAATATCCGTTTAATAAAAAGAAAAAAATATCCCTAGCTTCTTGTATTATAGAATCAAATTCATGCATAAGGATAATGGTGGCTATCTTTTTAGCTATTGGATGCTTAATATTGGGAAGTTCATAAAACACCTTTTGCAAAGCAAGATGAATATGCACAAATTTTCTTTCTAATTTCTCAACGAGCTTAAAAATGGAATCCGCATAACAGTTTGTATCAAGAAGAATAGATCTTTTATTAATAGGCATAGATCCCGTACAATCATAAAATTCTTGAATAACATTCTTTCCAATAATATTCCCTTCTCCCACATGATTTTTTTTGTTTTGTAATTAGGAGGGGTTTCAGTTTCATGATCTAAAGAACAAGATCCAAGTTTTTCCTCAAGGTTTCCAATGATAACCTCCCTAGATTCAGACATGGTGGCAACAAACCAATCTAACAAATGGGCAAACTAAAAGCAAACAAAGAACACGAACAGAAGAGGCGCAAAGAAAGAGGCAAAGAAGAGGGCGAATCTTTTAGAAAATCATTTTAGAAGTGGGGGAGAGGAAAACGAGAGGCAAATGGCGAATGATGTAATGCAAGAGATGAGAGTTTTATGATGGGTACTTGGTATGTCTTGACTTGGCGTAGATCTCCCCGGCAACGGCGCCAGAAATTCTTCCTGCTACTTCTTGAGCTTGCGTTGGTTTTTCCCTTGAAAAGGAAAGGGTGATGCAGCAAAGTAGAGATAAGTATTTGCGTTGGTTTTTCCCTTGCCACTCCTTATTCCATAGTCCATCAAATCTCTACCCAAAACTTGAAAACTTCACAACACAGAACTCAATAGAAAACTCATGAGATCCGTTAGTATAATAAAATAAATCACCACTTTAGGTACTGTTGCAAACTCATTCTTTATTTATATTGGTGTAATATCTACTGTATTCCAACTTCTCCATGGTTCTTACCCCCCGATACTACCAATAGATTAATCAAAATAAGAAAACAACACATAGAAAACAGAATCTGTCAAAAATAGAACAGTCTGTAGCAATCTGGAACTCTCAAATACTGAGGGAAATACTTATCTCTACTTTGCTACATCACCCTTTCCTCTTCAAGGGAAAAATCAACGCAAGCTCAAGAAGTAGCACATCTAAAAAATGAGCTATATCTTCAGGTCAAATCCATATTATTAGATGCGGATGAACGGGCATCTAAAACGGAGGCTGAGCAAAGATTGCAACAACTTCTCAGTGAAGAAGAGATGAAATGGGCACTTAGAGCTAAAGTGTGGAAGGTCATCCAAGGGGACGACAATACCCAGTTTTTCCATATGATTGCAAATAGAAAACATATAAAGAAGAAAATTTTCCAACTTGAGAAGGATGGGGGTACAATTGTAGGACACGAGAACCTAAAATTGTATATCTCTAATTACTATAAACAACTGTTTGGGGCTCCCGATGACAACTTTGTGTCTATAGACGAGCACTTGGCTGGGGATATTTCTTAGCTCGGGACATACGAGAATGAGATTTTATCCGCACCATTCACGGAGAAAGAGGTGTTTGAGGCCATATCACAGATGAAAAATAATAAGGCACCAGACCCATATGGCTTCCCAACAGAATTTTATAAGAAGTGTTGGCACATCATTAAAGGTGACCTTGTGCCGATGTTTCACGACTTGTTTAGCGGCCATCTGTAGCTATTTCACCTAAACTTTGGGACGATAACGTTGTTGCCAAGGAAGGAGGAGGAAGTATGTATTGAGCAGTTCTGACCAATCTGTCTGCTCAATGTGAGCTTTAATTTTTTTACTAAAGTTGGGAAAAACGGACTGACGGGATTGCACATAGTGTGGTGCAACCAACTCAGACGACTTTCATGTCGGGCAAAAACATACTAGAGGTGTGGTTGTCCTACATGAAACACTACACGAGATCCACTCGAAGAAACTAGATGGGGTGGTCTTCAAAGTGGATTTTGAAAAGGCGTATGATAAAATTAAATGGTCGTTTCCCCAGCAGGCCTTACGTATGAAGGGTTTCAATGATTCTTAGAGGAAACATGTTGATTCATTTATACAAAAAGGCAGTGTCGGGATTAAAGTGAATGATGACATAGGTCACTACTTCCAGACACATAAGGGTCTAAGACAGGGGGACCTAATGTCTCCTATCTTGTTCAACACTGTAGCAGATATGTAGGCAATTCTGATAGGTAGAGCTAAAGAGGAAGGCCAAGTAGGAGGACTAGTACCACATCTAGTAGATGGTGGGGTGTCTATACTACAATACGCTGATGATACTAGAATTTTCATGGAACATGATTTGGCAAAGGACAGAAATATGAAGCTTGTGTTATGCCTATTCGAACAATTGTCGGTATTGAAGATTAACTTTAAAAAAGTGATTCTTTTTGTTTTGGGAGAGCCAAAGATGAACAAGATGCTTATAAACAACTGTTTGGATGTGAACTGGGTACCCTACCATTTAGTTATCTGGGCATACCAATTCACCATCTCAAGCTTTCTAACAAGGAGTGGAAGTGTATTGAAGATCGATTTGAAAAGAAAATAAGTTGCTGGAAGGGTAAGCTTTTTCATACGTAGGTCGGCTAGTACTAATAAATTCAGTGCTCATGAATATGCCGATGTTCCTTTTGTCCTTCTTTGAAGTTCCTCTAGGGGTACAGAAAAGGTTGGACTTTTATCGATCACGATTCTTTTGGCAAAGTGATGAAATAGGGAGGAAATATAGCCTTACTAAATAGGACATGATTTGTAGGCCGAAGGATCAGGGTGGTCTTGGGATTGAGAATTTAGAGGTGAAGAACAAATGTCTTCTCAGTAAATGGTTGTCCAGGGTTTCTGTTGAGACGGAAGGCACGTGGGTACAATTTTGACGCAATAAGTATCTACAATCTATGACCTTGACCCAAGTTACTGTTAGACTCAACGATTCACCTTTTTGGAAGGGGTTGATGAGAACGAAGGCAGCTTTCTTCCATAGAACTAAATTCATCATTGAAAATGGTGATTTGACGAGATTCTAGGAGAATATATGGTTAGGGAGACGCCTTTAGCCACATAACATCCGTCTCTATAATATTGTACAGCGTAAGGAGGCTTATGTGGCTGCAGTATTACAGTTCAACCCTCTAAATATTTAATTTCAGAAATTTTTAGTAGGAGACTGATGGGAAGCATGGCTACATCTTGTCAGAAAGTTGATGGATGTTAACCTCTCTGATGAGTCAGATAGTATTCACTGGATATTAACTATGAATGGCATCTTCTCAGTGAAATCTATGTATATGGACGTAATTGATTTTGGTCCGATTCTGAAATCAATACATATTTGGAAGATCAAAGTCCCATTAAGAATCAAAGTCTTCATGTGGTTTGTTCACAAGGAGGTGGTTCTGACTAAGGATAACTTGGCAAAACGTAATTGGGAGGGGAGTCAATGATGTAGCTTTTGTGATCAAGATGAAACCATCAAACACCTCTTTCTTAATTGTCCGCTGACCAAGCTTTCATGGCGTTCAGTTCATATAGCTTTTAATATCACCCCTCCAAATAGTATTCACACATTATTTGGGATGTGGCTAAATGGAGTAGAGACAAATATCGCGAGACATATTTGGATAGGAGTATGTGCATTACTTTGGGCTATATGAAACTGTAGAAATGATATGGTTTTTAATGGACAAATTCGCATAAATTATTTGCAGGTTATCTACAGGGCCACTGCTTGAATCCATACGTGGTCTTTACTCACTTATGTGGAAACCAAAGAGCCTTTGGTTACTGGGTCTACTCGATGGGAGATGATAGCTCGGGATATCTACAATCGGTTTGGATGATGGTCCAGTAATAGGATAGGTGTTTAGTCATCTTGTCCTATTTTCGTTGGTTGTGGCAGATTTTTACTTTGTTTTATTTTATTTTATTTTCAGCTATGTTTGAGCTTGTTCTGGATCACGGTCTTTTGAATACTTTGCTTAATAAAAAGGCCTTATGCATCATTCTGATGAAGAATTGCAGATGCCGGGGATAATCATCCTTTTCTATTTTATTTCCATGTGTATGTATGCATGGATATGTATGACTTCTTCTCTCTAGGATTACAAAATGCAAATTTTTAACCTCACATAATGCACCAATTTTTTAGGGGTATGACACCATTGGGGTTCCCATGTACGTTGTCACAGTTTTTTCTTTTTTTTTGGTGAATAACGTTGTCATAGTTGTTGGATCCCAATAATAATTTTCTATGCACACTGAAGAGTTTCACCAGTCAATTACTCCGAGTTGAATCGATATATACGTCATATGGAAACACTTAAGCGTGTCGAATCTTGTGTATTCTCCACTTGTTTCTAGCCAGGAATAGCTAGTGGCTTAGTTAGTTAGCGAAGATATGAATGACCAAGACTTGCATATCGAACGACTAGTACCCGCACAAGAAAAACACTAGTATCGTACCGCCAATGACGAACGACTTGCATTGAGCAAGTCAATGTAAGAAAATATAAGTAGCAGCTCTCCTGCTGTCTCCCCTAAGAAGGAAATAACTAGTCAAGTCCACCTCATCTTTCAGTGTTATTATTATGGGAAACGTTTAAATCCGGCGGACCGGCCGAAGCTTCGGCCGGTCGACTCGCTCAGTCACGCGCGTACGCTCATGTACGAGAGTCACGCGTCCACTCACAACCGCCCACTTCCCTTATCCTCTCTCACGGGTGCTGCTGGCCACACAATCAATCCACATCCATCTTTTTCTTCCACCTCCTGTGACGCCGCTGCTCCCACCGCTCCATCTCTTATTACTCGGCTGTCATTTGGTGTGCCACCGCCGCGAGCGTTGCCATGGAGCCGAAGCGGCCACCAGCAGATCAGCAGCCGTGCCTGCTACTTCGGAGGTCCTCACTTTTTTGCTGCAATCGGTTTGTGGGAAGCTGCAACCGGCCGTCTAGGAGCTGCGACCGGCGACGGCCACCTGCGGGATGCGGCGGCGCTGGAAACGGTGACATCAGGGATGCTGGAACCCGTGGTGTTTTTTGCTGCTACCAGCTGTAATTTTTGCTGGAACTGGTGTGTTCTTTTTCCTTGGATCGGTGTCGGCGGTGATTTTCTGCTGGAACCAAGTTCTATTTTTGCTGGAACCAGTGATATGTTTTCTGCTATGGGAAGAATTTTTTGTTGGAACTGGTGTTTCCTTTGCTCGAATTGGTGCCAGCGGTGAATTTTGTTGGAACCAAGATGTTTGTTTTGCTGGAAACATAGATGTGTTTTGCTGCCACCGACGGTAATTTTTGCTACATGGTACTACCATCGTCTCTGAATCTTGCTGGAACCAAGATGTTGTTTTGCTGAAAACAGAGATGTGTTTTGCTGCTACTGACGGTAATTTTTGCTACTTGGTAATACCATCGTCTCTGAATTTTGCAAGATCCAGTACTCTTTTTTTTGGTACCATTGCTTTGCTTTTTGCTGCAACCAAATGATTTTTTTGCTACCACTGTCTTTGAGTTTTGCTGGAACCAAATGATTTTTTTGCTACCATTGTCTTAGTTTTTGCTGAAACTAGCACCTATTTGTTCTACTATCATCTTTGGATTTTTTGCTGGAAGTGTCGTCGATTTTGCTACAACCGGCAAATGTTTTTGCTACGTCCATTCATGACGAAGATTAGCTACATCCTTTTTTTCATGGTGTTTCTACAGGCTCGGCGAAGATTAGCCGCGGGCGGGGGTGGCCGGCAAGCACGGGCGGCGCGGGGGTGGCCGGCAAGCATGGGCGCGAGCGCGGGGGCGGCCGGCAAACATGGGCACGAGCACGGACGGCGCGAGTGTGGCCGGCGAGCATGGGCGCGAGCACGGACGGCGCGAGGGTGGGCGAGCACAGGCGCGGATGCGGACGGCGCGAGGGTGGGCGAGCACAGGCGCGGATGCGGACGGCGCGAGGATGGCCGGGAGCACGGGTTCGAGCGCGGGCAGTGCAGGGTGGCCGGCAAGCATGGATTGCGCGAGACAGGCGGCGAGCATGGAGATCTCCCTTTTTTCTTTTTTCTTCACGCGTGTGTGAAAGGGAGAAGACGACTCAATCGCGCTATCCAGACCGTTTATTTGTACAGGATCCAACGCCTGGCAGCGGACCGGCCAAAACTTCGGCCGGTGCGCCGGCGCCTAGCGTCGCCCAAAATCGTCCTATACCGTGTGGTATGCGCGTGCGGTGGAGTGTAGGTGTAGTGTGAGAAGCTCCTAGCGTGTCGTCTTGTGTCTCAAAAAGAAATGCAGTTCGTACTGAGCATCAGTGACAAATGTTCGATCGAGCTTACCAACACGTCATTATTCATACGTCGCTTCAAGATCGTTCGCAGCTTCGGCCGGTCGACTCGCTCAGTCACGCGCGTACGCTCATGTACAAGAGCCACGCGTCCACTCACAACCGCCCACTTCCCTTATCCACTCTCACGGGTGCTGCTGGCCACACAATCAATCCACATCCATCTTTTTCTTCCACCTCCTGTGACGCCGCTGCTCCCACCGCTCCACCTCTTATTACTCGGCTGTCATTTGGTGTGCCACCGCCGCGAGCGTTGCCGTGGAGCCGAAGCGGCCACCAGCAGATCAGCAGCCGTGCCTGCTACTTCGGAGGTCCTCACTTTTTTGCTGCAATCGGTTTGTGGGAAGCTGCAACCGGCCGTCTAGGAGCTGCGACCGGCGACGGCCACCTGCGGGATGCGGCGGCGCTGGAAACGGTGACATCAGGGATGCTGGAACCCGTGGTGTTTTTTGCTGCTACTAGCTGTAATTTTTGCTGGAACTGGTGTGTTCTTTTTCCTTGGATCGGTGTCGGCGGTGATTTTCTGCTGGAACCAAGTTCTATTTTTGCTGGAACCAGTGATATGTTTTCTGCTATGGGAGGAATTTTTTGTTGGAACTGGTGTTTCCTTCGCTGGAATTGGTGCCAGCGGTGAATTTTGTTGGAACCAAGATGTTTGTTTTGCTGGAAACATAGATGTGTTTTGCTGCCACCGACGGTAATTTTTGCTACATGGTACTACCATCGTCTCTGAATCTTGCTGGAACCAAGATGTTGTTTTGCTGGAAACAGAGATGTGTTTTGCTGCTACTGACGGTAATTTTTGCTACTTGGTAATACCATCGTCTCTGAATTTTGCAAGATCCAGTACTCTTTTTTTTGGTACCATTGCTTTGCTTTTTGCTGCAACCAAATGATTTTTTTGCTACCACTGTCTTTGAGTTTTGCTGGAACCAAATGATTTTTTTGCTACCATTGTCTTAGTTTTTTGCTGGAACTAGCACCTATTTGTTCTACTATCATCTTTGGATTTTTTGCTAGAAGTGTCGTCGATTTTGCTACAACCGGCAAATGTTTTTGCTACGTCCATTCATGACGAAGATTAGCTACATCCTTTTTTTCATGGTGTTTCTGCAGGCTCGGCGAAGATTAGCCGCGGGCGGGGGTGGCCGGCAAGCACGGGCGGCGCGGGGGTGGCCGGCAAGCATGGGCGCGAGCGCGGGGGTGGCCGGCAAACATGGGCACGAGCACGGACGGCGCGAGTGTGGCCGGCGAGCATGGGCGCGAGCACGGACGGCGTGAGGGTGGGCGAGCACAGGCGCGGATGCGGACGGCGCGAGGGTGGGCGAGCACAGGCGCGGATGCGGACGGCGCGAGGATGGCCGGGGAGCACGGGTTCGAGCGCGGGCGGCGCAGGGTGGCCGGCAAGCATGGATTGCGCGAGACAGGCGGCGAGCATGGAGATCTCCCTTTTTTCTTTTTTCTTCACGCGTGTGTGGAAGGGAGAAGACGACTCAATCGCGCTATCCAGACCGTTTATTTGTACAGGATCCAACACCTGGCAGCGGACCGGCCGAAACTTCGGCCGGTGCGCCGGCGCCTAGCGTCGCCCAAAATCGTCCTATACCGTGTGGTATGCGCGTGCGGTGGAGTGTAGGTGTAGTGTGAGAAGCTCCTAGCGTGTCGTCTTGTGTCTCAAAAAGAAATGCAGTTCGTACTGAGCATCAGTGACAAATGTTCGATCGAGCTTACCAACACGTCATTATTCATACGTCGCTTCAAGATCGTTCGCAGCTTCCCTGAAACTTCCGGCAACCATATCTTCACGCAACGCGCGCGCCGGATGCAAAGCACTTGCATCAATATGACGTAGTGCTCGCTATCGTCACGACTTACGAGCGGGATATATAACGCCAGACGAGCACGGAAATTTCGGGCTGCCACGTGTTCGAACACTTGCACTCATAAGTCATAAACCACCTTGACCTTGACTCTCGTCAACATTATACTCGTGGTGGTATTAGCTTAGCTTAAGAATCGGATCGAGAGCCATATCCACCTTAAACCCCCGGCATGCACGCTTCATTCGCGCCTATATATAAGCAATGCATCGGCCTCGCACTAAAACATTCCACACTTATATTGGCCATTACTAGCAGAATAGCAAAACAAACGTCTGTAAGCAGCACGTGTACACGTTAATCTAGCTCGCTAGTATGACAATGGACGTAGCCAGTGGTGATACACGGTCACCGATCAAGTCGATAGAGCTGCTGCTTAAGCTATCTTCGCCGGCATCGTCTAGCAGGGTAATCGGCAAGAACAAGCGGGTGCAGCTGCAGGCCGCCGGCGGCACCTACGAGTGCCGGACGTGCGGCCGCCGGTTCGTCACGTTCCAGGCGCTGGGCGGCCACCGGACCAGCCACAAGCGGCCGCGGGTGCGCGCGCACAGCCTCGATCTCCTGCTCGGCGCGCGCCCAGGCAAGGCCAGGGCCCGGTGCAGCTGCACCGCTGCGGCACGTGCGGCCAGGCGTTCCCCACGGGGCAGGCGCTCGGCGGGCACATGCGCCGCCACAGGCTGGCACTGGCCGCGGCGACGTGGATGGAGACGGCCACGTCGTCGTCGACCTCGTGCCTGTCTGTGTCTGGTCAGCATTGTTAGAAGGGAGAGAAAGATTTGGTGGAATAGTTGTTGTATTGCTTGAGCCTCGTGGGCATATATATAGGAGTACATGATGTACTTAGAGTACAAGGCAAGCCAGAATAATTCCTAGTCTAACCTATGTTTCCTAATACAATCACGTTACTCAACATCCCCCCGTAGTCATAACGGTAGCGACGCAGACGGTGAGACTGGAGAAGAATCCGAAGGCAAGCCGACGGACACCCCCCCACAGTCGTAACGGTCGACGCATCATGGAGTCGTGGCTGAAGTGAAAACCAACGTTGTTGCTCAAGCAGGTGGTAGCCCTTTGTGCTGTTTGTCGATGTAGCCGAGAGCGTGGGTGATGGAGCCGTGGTCGAGGTAGCCGTGCGAAGAATGCCGTGGTCGATGTCGAGTCGGGGTAGCCGGTGTCGAGGAAGTCGCCGTGGAGCCGCGGGCGCAAGGGGGCGCCGAGTTAGCATGGGCGCAGTGGTGTCGAAGTAGTGGTGCGCTAGGAAGTAGATGATGTTGACGACGCGTCGCGGTGGGTTTGCCAAGCCCGGTGACACATCGTGGACGAAGGCACACACCGGTGTTGCTAGCACCGGGCATACGTAGACAGACGAAGACGAAGTTGACGAAGCGCCGCGCCAGGCTTGCCAAGCCCGGGGACACGTCGTGGACGAAGGCACGCGGCGGTGTTGCCAGCACCGGGCATGCATAGACTGGGACCTGCACAAGCTGTACGCCATGTTGAAGAAGTCGGAGAGGCCAGCAGAGAAGAACTCGACGACGATTGCGGCGTCCATCAGCGCGGGACCGATGTCACCAACGGTGGTCGGAGTAGACGAAGTGGTCAGGGTAGATGACGGCGACGCTGGCGACGGGATGGTGCTTGGACGAAGACGAAGGGGGTGGACGGGCGACGGCGGCGGCGGCTATGAAGGTAGTGGCGGCAGCGACCAAAAAAGAGCGGCGGCGGCGGCGGCTAGGTTAGGAGTGCGGCGGCGGTGCTCGAAGTAGGCGAAGAACCCTGACAGCGTGATGAAGACCGGCGCGAACGGTGGCGTTCCCACGCCAAGGGAGACGGCGCGGCGCATACCACGAGAGGTCGACCGCGGTGACGGCAGAGTGGATCGCGGTCCGCGGCGCTACGGCCCGAAGGGGTGACGCAGCGGCGGCAGGAGGGTCGGGGCGACGGCGGGGACCGCGGGCCGCAACGCTGCGGCCCGAAGGGGCGACGTAACGGCGATTCGCGAGTCGGTGCAGCCGCAGAGACGGCCTCGGGGCGGCGGCGGGACCGCTTATCACGACACTATGGTCCGAAGGGGCAACGCAGCGGCGACACACGGGTTGATGCATCCGCGAGGAGAACCACAGGGCGGCGGCGCTGCGGCCCGACGGGACGATGCAGCGGCAGCCCAATGCTCAATCGATGGAGAGGCGCGCTGAACTCGCGGACGATCTTCACGGGACCTGCGGAGGCGCGCATAACCGACGGGCCAGGTCGGTCGCGCGGCATAGATGAGGCGGGTCGCCGCGGCGAGCGGGTGATCAAGCCGATCACGCACGAGGTTGGGGACGCCGCTCGGTGGAGGCGTGGCGGCGGCGGGGTCCAAGATGAAACCGGCGACGACGGACAGCGTGAGACGTCGTGCGGACGAGCTTGTTAGCACCGGCACCTGGGCTGCCAAAGCAACGCCGGCGCCAGAGCAGCGAGGCCCGAGCGACCAACAGACCAGCGGCACCCGAGTTGAGGCAGCCGACAAGCCTGACGCAGTCGTCCCGACGCAGCCGAGGACAAGGCCGACGAGGTAGACCGCCGGGCCGCCGTGCAGACGCGGCGGAGGCGGGTGATGTGGATCGATGGGCGGGCCAACGCGCAAGCGACGACTATGATTGGCCGTCGCATGGCGCGTGGCCGCCGGGTCGGGGCGATGCAGGTGTCCAGGTCGGAGCAGGGCGGTGACGGCCGGCACAGGGCGACAGGCGGACCGGCGCGCGGACGACGGCGGGCCGCCTCTGCGCGCGTGGTCGCCGGGTCAAAGGAGAGGCCGGCGGGTCGCGCCGGGGTCGGAGTAGAGGCGCTCGGGGTCGATGGCGGCGGTGGGCGACGCAAACCGATCAAGAATAGATCGGAAAACCAAAAAGAAACTACGCGATCAAGATGACCGACGGGAGAGAGAAAACCCCGGATCAAGGCTCGGGGAAAAGACTCTCTAGGGCAGCCGATCAACAGGATCGACGGACGAACCCTAGGTACGGGCGGCACGGCCCTCGGCGGCGGTCATGGAGGCCGACCGCTCCGGGGGCGGCGCGCAGGTGCGGAAGCGGCGGCGGCTAGGGTTTAGGATCGACTTGCGATAGATACCATGTTAGAAGGGAGAGAGAAATTTGGTGGAATAGTTGTTGTATTTCTTGAGCCTCGTGGGCATATATATAGAAGTACATGATCTACTTGGAGTACAAGGCAAGCCAGAATAATTCTTAGTATAACCTATGTTTCCTAATACAATCATGTTACTCAACAAGCATGACGATGCCGTTTGGCCTACTTTAATACAGTTTATATAAGGGATTTAGTGCTACTGTCTATAAGTTGGCATTGGTTGATTTCAAGTGGTTCAAAAAAAAGTGGTTTGGTTTGCTCTACTCTCGGGGAACGCATGCACTCTACTACAAGGTATAAATGTTTATTGTAATACTATATATATGTGTGTGTGTGTGTGGTGCCAATACGTGCACATGTGTGATGTAATAATAAATCAAAGAACTCAGTTTGAAATCACCTACGTCACTCTATTTCAAACGAAAATATAGCCTCGCTAAATGGGATATTATCTGTAGGCCAAAAGACCAAAGAAGGCTTGGTATTGAAAATTTAGAAGTAAAAAACAGATGTCTTTTTAGGAAGTGGCTATCACGCCCAATATGCGACCCTATTCAAAAGAAACTCGAAGGTCCCACCAAGGATAGACCCGCATATTGAAACGCTTTTGCAAGGTGGATATCATTACATCAACATTACATAATAGATGGAGATACATACAACGAATACAACATCACAATACATAAGAGCACCATCCGACTACGGATGAAACACAAACAAAAGCTCAAACGGCATCCACCCTGCTAGCCCAGGCTGTCGACCTGGAACCTATCCCCTGATCGAAGAAGCAGAAGAAGAACTCAACGCAAGCAAGCATCGCTCTCGCGTCATGATCATCGCATAACCTGTACCTGCAACTGTTGTTGTAGTAATCTGTGAGCCACGAGGACTCAACAATCCCATTACCATGGGTATCAAGACTAGCAAAGCTTAAAGGGAAAGGAAAGGGTAAAGTGGTGAGGCTGCGGCAGCGACTAAGCATATATAGTGGCTAACATACGCAAATAAGAGCGAGAAGAGAGCAAATGGAACGGTCGTGAAGCTAGCAATGATCAAGAAGTGATCCTGAACTCCTACTTACGTCAAACATAACCCAGAAACCATGTTCACTTCCCGGACTCCGCCGAGAAGAGACTATCACGGCTACACACACGGTTGATGCATTTTAATTTGTTTCTGGTGTCAAGTTATCTACAACCAGACATTAACAAATTCCCATCTGCCTATAACCGCATGCACGGCTTTTGAAAGATTATACCCTGCAGGGGTGTCCCAACTTAGCCCATGATAAGCTCTCGCGATCAATGAAGGATATACCTTCTCCCAGGAAGACCTGATCAGACTCGGAATCCCGGTTTACAAGACATTTCGACAATGGTAAAACAAGACCAGCAAAGCCGCCCGATGCGCCGACAAATCCCGATAGGAGCTGCACATATCTCGTTCTCAGGGCAACACCGGATGAGACTAGCTACGAGTAAAACCAACCCTCAAGTTGCCCCGAGGTGGCCCCGCAGGCAGCTCAGTTCGGACCAACACTTAGACAAGCACTGGCCCGGGGGGGGGGGGGGGCTAAAATAAAGATGACCCTCGGGTTGGCCGACCCAAGGGAAAAGGTATAGGTGATGGTGAGGCAAATGGTAAAATCAAGGTTGGGCCTTGCTGGAGGAGTTTTATTCAAAGTGAACTGTCAAGGGGGTCCCATAAATCACCCAACCGCGTAAGGAACGCAAAATCCGGGAACATAACACCGGTATGACGGAAACTAGGGCGGCAAGAGTGGAACAAAACACCAGGCATAAGGCCGAGTCTTCCACCCTTTACCAAATATATAGATGCATTAATAATATAAAAGATATTGTGATATCCCAACCAAAATCCTGTCCACCATGGAGCAATCTTCAACTTCACCTGCAACTAGCAACACTATAAAAGGGCTGAGCAAAGCGGTAACATAGCCAAGCAACGGTTTGCATAGGAAAGGTGTCAAAGGTTAGAGGTTCATGGCAATATGGGAGGCTTGAAAAACAGGTGATAAGTAGCGTAGCAAAACGATAGAACGAAGCAACTAGCATAGCAATGATAGTAGTGAGATCCATGGTAGCGGTCATCTTGCCTGAAATCCCGCAAGGAAGAAGAACGAGTCCATGAAAAAGACGAACGGATGAAGCCGAACCAAGCGTAGACGAACGAATCCTCATGATCGCAACAAAACGGGAACTATCGAAAAGAAGCACACAACAAGGTAAATACACCACACATGAACAAGGCATGATGCATAACAAACATGATGCATGACAAAGCTACATGAAGCTACTCATGGCAAGAGATGATGCAAACAAGAGCAACACATCAAGACAAGTTTAAATGAGGCCGGGAACAACATATAATAATTCCGATAAGTCCTCATATGCAAATTTCGAAGTTGGTCCAGATCTGAATAAACCTTATGTTCAAGTTTTTAAACAGAAAGTTAAAATGCACCAAGATGATCTACACGAGAATCTAGTCAAGTTACATATAAAGTTCATTTAGTTTGGAGCTACGACCTAGAAGATATGAGCAAAACAAGTTAAACATGGCATTGATGCAAAATGCATACAAACATCAAGCAAACACACCAAAACAAGGATGCAACATGATAATATGAAACTACATGCAATTCTAAGCAAGTTTCATATAGAGCACACTCAAAATGGAGCAACGGTTCAACACACACACATGAAACAAGTTTAAAGGACAAGCTGTCCAAAACAGCAACTAGGCATATTGCAAGCACCAAAACAATAAGCTAAAGCATCTCAACATTAAAACAAAAGACATGGGCATGATGTACAGGTAAAGCATAACAAAACATAAACACTGAGCTATCTCCAGAAACTACTAGAACATGCTCAAACACACATGGCAAGATTGCAAATAATAACAGTTCAGACTTTGCAGAAAATAACATCAGGTTGCAATGTTTAGAGCTATCAAAAAAAATGTTACAGGAACTTATCATGGCAAACAAAGGCATGGCATGATACTACTAAATGCATAGAACAAAAATCCCTTACTGACCATAAGCCAAAAAGGATCAGAAAATATGATGGCACCCATGTAAACATGTCAAGTTATATTACGGATTCATACGTGGCAGGAACAGAATTATGAAGGCATGTTGGTGAGCTTGTACAACTCACCACAGTACATGGCATGGCAAGGCAACCAACAGTAAGAAGGCATGTTTGTGAAGCTAAGCATGGCAAGAGCAAGTCCATAAGGTGCATGGATCACTAACAACAATCATGGCAACAACTGAACTTAATGTTAACAGGCTGACAGCAACATTATTTAGGAACTTTGGAGCAAGATTACAACAAGTTACAGCAGGCTATAATTGCAACCAGGGGCATTGATGTATAGAGCATAACATGTAGAACAAAACACCCTTAGTGAACATCTCCAGATTATGCATAGAATGACTTGTAGCAGCAGGTTTACATAGCATCACGAAATAACAGATTCAGCCTAGCAAAACAGCAACAACGAGTACACTACTTAACAAGCTTCATTCACTCACCACAAGTCATTGCATGACAATATAAGCATAGTATCAGCAAGAAGACATGTTTATGAAACAAACCAAGGTAAGAACAAGTTCATAGTATGCAAGGATCAACTACAACAACCTTGGCAAAATTGAATAACATGTAAGCAATCTGCCAGGAAACATTTTGTAGCAAAAGTAGAGCACGAAAATAACATGCTAGACTACTCCATAATTGCAAACAGGGGCATGAATGGATAGAGAATAACCATATGTTCAAGACACCCTTACTGAAGTATCTCAAAATATGTATGGATCTCCCTGTATCATCAAGTTTACATGGCATCAAAATAACAGCAGAACAGGGACTGAAATCATCAACATCACGAAGGCTAGTCTACCTGCTTGTGCTAGTCACCACATTGATCACAAAAATACATGGCAAGCACCACTCTAAAGATGGCATGGCATAGTTCAAAACACATGTAGACATCAACCTCATAGGATGCACACATCAATCATGGCAAAAATGACAAAAGAGCAAGTTCTGTTAACAGATAGCAGACAACATTATGAAGCACTCTTGCAACAATAATTCAGGTATCAAGATGAGCTCAAATGAAGATGATGCAATGGAATGAAATGAAGTACTCGTTGAGACGAACAATTTGACATATTACATGCACAAAACGGAGCTACGGATGCAGAGATATGATGCGATGAACATGACATAATAATGTCAAAATAACAGGGACTTAGTGGATTTTTACCCTCCGAAAATGGGATGAGGAGGATCCGGGACGAGGAGATCCGGGCGGGGCGAGGGCGCGTTTGGATGGGCGGATTGGTGGATCTCATCCACCCTGCGGGTTGGATCCGGACGGGACGGACGCCGACGAGGTCCGGCGAGCTGGCGCGGTCGCCGAGGAGGCGCGGGGAGGGGCGCCGGCCAGAGCGGGACGACGAGGGGCGGCGGAGACGGGCCCGGCATGGCGGAGGGCGGAGGAGCTCGGAAGGGCCGAGTCCGGCGGCGGCGGCGGCTCGCCGGCGACGGGATGGCGCCGGCCGACAAGGCGGCGAAGGGCGAAAGGCGAGGCGCGCCGGCGGCGGGGCCTTCGGGCTCGGGCGGCGGCGCGGGAAAACGCTCGGGCGCGGCAGGGGCGCTCCCGTGGCGGGGAGGCGGCACGGCCGGCGGTGAGCGGGCTGCCGGCGAGGCGGCGGTCGACGGCGGCGATGGCGACGGAGCACGGCGACGGCGGCGGAGCGCGCGGGTCCGGGCGGCGGCGGGACGGGCCGAGCGGGCCGACCTCGGGCTCGGCGGGCCCGCAGCAGCGTGCGGTGGAGACAGCTACGCGGCCGAATTGGAAGGCGACACGTGGCGGCGGCGAGGGGGTTGGACATGTCCGGCGGCGGAGCGGACATGTCCGGCGCGGTGGGAAGGATTAGGCTAGGGTTTGGACCGGGAATTTCGGGGGAGGGGCTAATTTATAGATTCTGGGAGATAGGAGAGTCCAAATGAGGAGCGGTTTTCGCCCACACGATCGTGATCGAACGACCAAGAGCATGGAGGGGAGTTAGATGGGTTTAGGGCCACTTTGGAAGGGTGTTGGGCTGCAAGACAAAAGAGGCTTTTACGGTTACCCGGTTAACCGTTGGAGTATCAAACGACCCCCAAATGGCACGAAACTTCACAAGCGGTCTACCGATGGTATACCAAGGCTGCTTGGCAAACCTCGGGCCATTCCGAGAAAGTTTAACACCCGCTCATGAAGAGAGGCAAGAAGGGACGCCGGAGGACATAGGAGCGCCGGATTGCAAAACGGACAACGGGGAAAATGCTCGGACGCATGAGACGAACGCGTATGTCATGCAATGCATATGATGACATGATAAAATGCAACACGCAAGCAAATGACATGGTAATGACGGCGAATAACTGGCAGACACCTGGCGCATCGGATCCGGGGTGTTACAGTGGTTGTATAAGTTATCTGTAGAGACCGATGCCACATGGGCTCAAATTCTGCATAATAAGTACCTAAATTCTGAAACTTTATCCCAGGTGATGGTCCGACTGACTGATTCACCGTTATGGAAAGGATTGATGAGAGTGAACTCAGCCTTCTTCCAGAGGACAAAATTCATCGTTGGAAACGGTACTACTACGAGATTATGGAAGGATACATGGTTAGGGGAGACGCCTCTAGCTATCCAATATCCTTCTCTCTATAATATTATTCAACGTAGAGATGCTTACGTTGCAACATTATTATAGTCCTATCTTCTCAATATTCACTTCAGGAGGACTTTGGCGGGACATCGTTGGGAGGATTAGCTCCATCTTGTGAGAAGATTGATGAAGTGTCCAACTCTCTCAACAGCCAGACCAGGTGCAATGAAAACTAACCATGAATGGCGTGTTTTCGGTAAAATCCATGTACTTGGATATCATCAACTCTGGCTCTATCCCGCGTTCGATGCATATTTGAAAAGTCAAAGTGCCCTTAAAAATCAAAGTGTTTATGTGGTTCGTTCATAAACAAGTTATTCTTACTAAGGACAATCTGGCAAAACGCAACTGGACTGGATCTCGAAGATGTAGTTTCTGTGATCATGAAGAATCTATCAAACACCTCTTTCTCGATTGCCTGATGGCAAAAATTTTATGGCGGACTATTCACATAGTGTTCAACATTACTCCTCAGATTAGTATACACACGTTATTTGCGACGTGGCTTAATGGAGTAGAGTCAGAAACTGCGAAACATATCTGTGTAGGAGTACGTGCTTTATTATGGGCAGTATGGAACTGCGGGAATGATTTGATTTTTAACAGAACAACACATATTTATTTCTTGCAGGTTGTATTTCGGGCCACTACACTGCTCCGTATGTGGTCGCTACTCACTCCGATGGATGCCAGGGAGCGTCTGGTTACTGGGTCTATCCAGTGGGAGACAGTAGCAGGGGTTATCTTCAACCGGTTTGGGTGGCGGTCGTGTAATAGGATAGATGTTTAGTTTGCTATCTACTTTTATTCCGCCGATTGGTGGCTATCCTGTTTCATGTTTATTTCGCTCTTTGGGAGCCTTTTTGTTTAGACTAACTTGAGACCTGGAGACTTTGTTTGAACCGTTTGCTTATTAATAAGATGGTCGCATGCATCGTTCTGATGCAGAGGCCGGGGGATAACCTCCTTTTCGAAAAAAAAAAGTGAACTATTTCGCTTGGAGATGTGCTTAATAACAAAAGAAACAAGTATTTTCTCCTTTTTTATCTGAATAGGTGCGCAATTTCCTAATATTAATTTCTGAGCTCATGCTCATCTGCACCCGGTCAAGAAAAAAATTTGCAAAATTTTAAAATAATTCAAAAAATCATTTTTTGCATGGTAGATAATTTGGTGCGTGAGATGCGCTCATAATTTTGGATCATTTGAATGTATGAGTAGCTCTCAGCAAAAAAGACAAATTAAGTCAGGACAGTACATAAACAGTAAATTCTTTTACAGACCCCAAATTTGTCTTTTTTGCGAGAGCTACTCAAATGTCAAATGAGTGGAGCGGACTTCGCGCATCAAATTGTCTACCATGATTTTTTTTTGGATTTAAAAGAAAAATCTACTCTTTGTTTTGATTTTTTTCCCATCACCAAATCGCTGCTCAATTTTAGACTTAAAGTTGCACATAATTTATTATTGAAAATCTTATGTACAACACGACGACCAGGTGGATCTAGACGCCGGGTTGGGGGGGGGGGGGACCCTGAAGCGAGGAATATTGTGCCTCACAAATTTTTAACTTTGTCTGGACACGCATAAAATATTTGCAGCCAAGGCGTGTCTACCTATAGCTAATACTGCTAAACAATTCCATAGTGTTGTCGCAGATGAAACTGACAAGCAAACCATTCCAAAATACGCGATAAAGTACTTTGCTACAAAACATTATTGTGTGTATAACATATGTATATTCAACATATACGAACGTAACTGATCATTGTATGAGCAATCGCTTGATATAGCTTGCGCTCATATAGTTTTAATGAAAAATCATCGCTGCTTTGGATGACACTCAAATTTACTTGATAGCTACTCCCTTTGTCCGGTAAAAAGTGTACATATAAAATTTTTAGGACAATTATGTAGTGAAGTAAAAAATACATTGGAAAGATGCAAGCCACTGTCTTTCTCCTTTTTAATTATTCAACCCCAATGAACCAACTGCATGTAAAAATTAAGGAGACTATGTGTAAAATGTTATTGGTCTTGATTACCGTGTGATGAGAGGAAAGCATTTTTTTCTACTTTAAAATGCATTAGGAAGATAGAAATACACTCTTTTGTGGATAAATTTTAAATCAAAGCGTACACTCTTCACCAGATGAAGGAAATACAAAGATGTAGGCATACTTACACATATAGAATCAACTCTTGTTGTATTATAAAAAAGGGATCAAGGTCGCCCAAAATACATACCTAAGTATCAAATCCAGCCCTTGCACATCCCCTTTGCTGCTCGTCATAACTCATAACACATTGGTCGAAGTTTAGACAGGCAACATATCGACTGGAACAACCTATCATGGCGACACGATAGCCGATGATTTGTGCGCGTAAGGCTGGTTGTAATGGGGAGTATCATATAGTAGTATCATGCATATGATACTAGTGTATGATACTACAGCCGTAATGCATGGTATTATATGTTGGTATCATACATGACTACATTTATTGTCATGCATGACACAAAGTAGCACATCATTTAATATAATAGGGTATCATGATATGATACTTAAGGCTTTCTTTCTTCATTTAACTTTATGCCACCTCATCAAAATTACTTAGTTGACATGCATGATACTACCTATGATACTCCCATTACAATCAGCCTAATGGTGATTCGATCTTTCACGA
Organism: Triticum aestivum; assembly: GCF_018294505.1. Lineage (NCBI taxonomy): Eukaryota > Viridiplantae > Streptophyta > Magnoliopsida > Poales > Poaceae > Triticum > Triticum aestivum. The sequence goes on from NC_057804.1 coordinate 193,458,856, forward strand.
CAATGCATGGTTTGCAATTTTTTCCCTTGTCCTCCTCGCAGCCTTTAATATCAGTCTCTACATGTGCACGATCAGTGCACTAACAGAGATAATGACCTTCTTGGATCAGCACATAGGTATCTATATGAAGATCAATCTTCGGTTGCTAGTTAATTTCTGAATGAAAAATCACATAAAATACTCACAATTGGGAAGCCCGAAACATGGATGTTTTCTAACTTGATTTAATAACTCACAATAAATGATCTCCATGTATATGGTCAAAGGGTCCGTCTAGAGCACATTTATATGTGACATAATTAGGTCACATCTAAGAGTGATGTCATTTGCTTTTGTTATTCCCTTTGTTTGGGTTGTCCTAATTGTTTCTTTTAGGGGGTAAAGCACATTTATTCAATAATCATAGAGTTTGGGATACAAATAATTTCAGGAGTTCCCACCAGCCACACATATATCCCACGCTCTAAAGAAACCACTGCCGTCAGACCATGGTCCCCCTCCTCTTGTCGTCCGAGCGGCAAGCGGAAGGAGAGGGGACCAAATTAGTGATTTTTTTTCAAATGTCATTAACATTTATTTTAAATCCGTGAACTTTTTGAAGCTCATGATCTTTTTTCAAATTCGTGAACTTTTCTCAAATTAGTGAACTTTTTTTCATTTCATGGACTTTTTTTAAGGCTGTTAACTTTTCGAACTCAATATCTTTTTCAAATTCCCAAACTTTTTTCAATTTCATGAACTTTTTAAAATACATGTACTTTTTTTGATTTCATGAAGTTTTTTTTGAATAGGCGAACTTTTTTGCATGTGACTTTTTTAAAATATGTGAATTTACTTTTTTTCCACATTTTTTAATAAAAATCATGTTTTCCCAAAATGTTTCAAATAGAAGCGATAAAATAAACAGTACAATATGTTGTGAAATAAATAGCGTGGCTACAGTTGTTCTTTAATTATTCGCGATGCAGTCAGTTAAGTATCTCTAGTGGTTAGCCAAACATGTACATGAATGTAACCATGCAAGTTTGATTCCTCTAGGAGAGCCACTTTTTGGGAACCGGATCCTCTAACATCACGAAGGAAAGTCATTTAAGCTACAGTATCCTAACTTTCCTCCTTCACATTCATATGATTAAGACTAAAATAACTTGAATTAATTTGCAAATTACAAATCTATTGTATAAATCTACAAAAATTACATACAAACAAAATTATGATGCAATAAAATTAATTTTAGATTTATTTTTATCAAACAGTAACTACGTACAATACCTACTACAGTAGATCCATACAGTATTCCTAAAGTACTCTGACTTTTCTTCTTTACATTGCACTAGTTTACGCTGTAGCTTACATGACTTCCTGCCTTGATGATGTTAAAGGATCCGGTTCCCTCAATTCGGGGGTTTTCGCGCTATAAATACAATCTGCAGCGCTGCATGTCGTGGGCCAGCCAACCAGGCGGTGCAGTGAGCGCCGGTTCCCTTTCACGTCGCTATAGGCACGGAATAGTAGGTCAGGACAATGAATGAGATGAGAGTGGTTGCCAGGCCAGACCAGTTCCGTGCTACGTGGCTAACTAGTTGGGGCGTATGTCTCATAAAAAAACCTGGTTGTGGCTTTTTTATAAGTTGTACGCTGTTCTTTTTTGTTTTCAGTTATACGTTGTTTTCTTTTGATAGACAAGGCACACTATGAGTTGTTATTCTTCTATAGAAAAAGACATATCAAAATAACGTGTGTTGTGTGCACAATTAACAAATGTTAGTACATTTTTCTAGAGAAAATCATGAATTTTTCAAAATAAGTTCGTGATTTAAGAATGTTCACAAAATTTAAATCCCGAAACTTAAAATTTCCCGTGGAACTAAAAAGACTCAAAAATTTAATGTTCGCTGCATATTTTGAAATCATTAAAAAAATAGGCTCAAAAAGTTCATTGCATATTTTAATGTTCAAAATTGTATTTAAAAATGCTCACATGGTACTTAAACAATGTTTGGCGTGCCAAAATGTTTAATGTTATTTAAAATAATCTCACAAATTTAATAAATCTTCACCATGCATCAAAAATTATTGAACGTTATTTTAAAATTCATCCCGTGTTTTAAAATGTTATTGTAATATTAAAAAGTGTTAATCTTGTATTTAAAAATAATTTGTCATGCATTTAAAAATATGTTCAACATTATTTGAAAATTGCTTATTGCATAACTAAAAGTGTTTAAGTTGGTAGCGTTTGCAATTGCAGTAGCGTTGTACATGCAACTGGGTCGAGGGGGGGCAAGTGATGTGTCGAGTGGACATGCAAGTAGATTGGGTTCGGGACAAGTTGTGAGCCAAGTGTGGACATGCAACTGGGTCGGGTAGGCTGAGAAATCGGACATGCAATTGGGTCGGGGTGGACTTGCGTGTTAAGGTTTGACATGAAACTATGGTGGGCCGGGGTAAGATGTGTGTGGAGGGTGGATATCCAGCTGGGTCGGGTCGGGGCAAGTTATGTGTCCAGGGTTGATATGCAACTAGCTCAGATCGGAGGCAAGTTGTATGGGGATGAACATGTAACTGGGTTGGGTTTGGGGGGGGGGGCGTATCTAGGCGTATCAACCGTAAGTGAACCAAAATCTTCTTGTTATTTTGGTTTAAAACAATTGAGTTCCTTACGGTTGAGTTTCATTTTGTTGCTCGAGGAAAATCAAGGTTTAAGCTCAGGGAGGTTGATGAATGATATTTTTTTGCGCTCATTTGCACCGTTGTTTAAACCGGATGATCCCAGAATTTTGAAGAAAATTAGACTGATATTGCCACTAATGACTAATGCATGCGAGAGATCACGAAGTCCTTGGGGAAAATCAACAGAACGCAAGAAAACATAAAGTTTGGTGGAGTAGAGAAGGCAGTTGGAGGCACAACAAATCAACAGAATGCAAGACGATACTTGGTATGAGCTCACACGCTCGTACTGTCCACCATCAGCTTCAGGGGGTCCACCTGACCAACTTCTATAAGGGGGTCGACGCCTAGTTGTCAAGAGGAAGAGAACTTTTCTCGAAATGGAGAACCGGAACCAACTTCCATTAACTCCAGCTGATGCTATTTCTCATCTCATCTTCATAGCCGCCACCACCATCATCACTGCAGCCATCCATCTCGTTAGTCATACTTGTAATTGGTGTATCGCAACCGACAAATATTGTATGACATATTAACAATCAAGCATTCATCTTTATGTCGTCTTCAATGAGTTCATCTTGCGAGCATATCGCCATGTGTGAGTAATTCGGCCAGGCAATGGGTTGAGGCAGGGCCTTGCGACCCGATGTATTTGTGGAAGCTGTCATTGGAATGTGGTTGTATGCTTGACTTTATTTGTATGTGTCCAATTGCAACGGAACTGTCTCTTGTCATATTTTTGGTCTAAGGCCCCCCAAGTACCCAATATCCCGAAGATCGACCAAGGAGAAGGTAAAGAGCGAGGGGGACGTGGAACGCTTTCTCGAACAGCAGTGAGAGAAGGGGTTAATACAGTAGCGAAAAGCTATTCCTTGAGGACGAATGAGGTGTAGTTATTAAACTACCAATGCTTTTTTTCTAAATATTTATTCTTAATAACCGAGGTAACCTTGCACGACGGTAAAGGCCATCGGTTAGACGACTGACTCTTGATGCAGGTCGCACACTGGTCAAGACATACTTTGAACACATTCCTCACATCTTCGCATCACAAGCACAACATGATGGTTGTCTTCCATACCACAGTTTAATATCATTAAGATCCTGAGCACAACTATAAAGTTATAAGAGTAAGACCTCAACTCATGTCTATTTTTAATACTATAGTGTTTACACCCAAAAGGTTGCTAAAGGTCTAGTTGATAAACTAGAATTTAATTAATTATAAATAACTTGTCAGAGCCTTTGTCGTAGTGCTCATCCTCTCGTGGGTTTGGTAACAAAGGGTAACTCCTTGGGGGAAATCCATGGGAACCTTCGCTATCCAAACCGGATCTCAAAGGGAATCAAGTGGGGAGTGTGCTCCTTTTCATCTTCTCATCACTACTTGATGCATCATCATTAGGACGATCAACAACCAAGCTCTTCCTCCTTGGACTTTCAAACAAGTCTCGGTTCTTCCACTTCTCCTCATCTTAAGCTCCTTTTAACAACGTAAGAGAGTGAATGGTCTTCCTTCTTCTTCAACTTTTCCCCTTTTTCTTCCTCTTTGTTGGAACAAACCTTGAGCAAGCATGAGCTAGAACACAATTAAGAAACATAGTTAGCAACACATCTTCATAATTAAGAAACATAGTTAGCAACATATCTTCATAATTAAAAGCTAAAGCACTCACATGTAGCAAACAATCACCTTATCACTATCATTGCAACCACTTGGGTTCATGCGATCCACATTGCTCAAACAAGTAGACCATTTTTTATATCCGGTGGTTATTGTTCTCCAACTGTGGCAGAGAGGAGCCGATGCTCATGACTAGTTGTGTTGTGCTGATAAAAATACTCTTTTCATGCGCTTCCAATATGCGCTCATGGGTTGATCAGTTCCGATGGCGGCATCAAGAGAGACTTTCTTTCAAATTATACATAGCAACACACTTTGGTGTTGTACTTTACGGTTCTTCCCTGTGAAGCGTTTAGAAAACCCTCATTATCCATGCCAAGATTGTCCTCATCATATTGTGTTTCATCTTCTTGGGAGGAAATTTTTTGAGAGACAAAATCTTCATTCACAGTACTTGTGAAACTTAAAAAAATGTATCATCATCAATACTACAAAGCTCGTTCACAGGTCATTCTCCACGACTAGAGGTGGGGGCACAAAAAGCAACATCAACCATCGCCGACTAAGTAGCCACAATAGGCGACGAAGCAGGGGGGATAGCGGCGTTGACCTTCGTATTCTTCACCCTGGACGAAGCCGCGGAGGGTTTGAGCGCGGCGTCTTCCCGTCGCTGCCTCTATGATTGGTTGTGGCGGCCTTCGTCCGTGTTGTTGGCTCCTTCCTGGTGGCGGCGGCGGGTCCTGGGAGGCGCAAATCTGCTGCATTGAGTAGGGGGGCATGGCGGTGGCCTCGGCGGCGGAACCGTCAGGAATCGGCGATGCAACTATGGCAAGGAGGGTCAGAGCGGCATCGGCGGCCGCAGGTTCGGAGGAGTCTTTCATGGGGCTCCTCGGGTCGCTAGGCGGCAACAGACGATGATCAAACTCGATGCGGCACGGGAACTTTCAGCGCAACGGTTGATGACTCGGCGCGACGCGATATGTTAATTTGCTGCTCTATTTTGAAGGTGTTGCAAATTTGAAATAAATATTTTACATCTATTTTTTTTGGGAGTACGTCAATGGCGTGCCATACCTTTATAGAAGGGAGCAAATAGATTACAAAAATCCAACTTCCGATGCGAACATCAAATGCAGAACACCCACACCACTCAAGGAAAGTAAATCAACTCCTCACAAAATGATCTAGTCCTCCTACACTCACACCCGCACGGTCCCAATCTTTTAGTTCATCTAGAATTTGCTTCGCGAGATCAGCCAGTGACTTGAATTGCTCTGGTCTATGGAACATCCTAGCGTTTTTTTGCTTCCCCAGCGCCCAAGCCAGCTCAATAACCAGAGAATTGAAGCCCCGCGTATCTTTGCCGGCAACCGTCGCCCTTAATCACCATCTTACAAAAGTATCCATCATTTCTATTAGGATGACATTGGTGTGCAGCAGATCAAAGCCCGTGTACCATACGTCCCTGGCGTATACACACTGCACCAGTATGTTGTCTGCATTGTCCTTGTCCTGCAAACAAGTGAAACAGGCCGAAGGGTGATTCCAAAGACAGTGCCTAGCACGCTTGTCAGACGTCCAGAGTCTACATTGCACCGCGAACCAAGCAAATATCATGCACTTGAGTGGTGCCCATCTCCTCCGCATGCTCTGAGCTGTGAGTGATCTCACCAATCCTTTGTAAAGTCTATTGTAAGTTGACTTGACCGTGTAGACTCCTGTAGGATCCGCCGGCTAGGAGAACCCATCTTCAGCCTCACTGGATCTTTGAACCATGGCGATAGCATGTCTCAAGTGCACCACTTGCAGTAGTGACATCACTGAAGAGTCCGACTCAAAATCCAGCTTCCAGCGTTCATTTGTTAGTGCCGCAGAAACTGTCCTGGTTTTTTTGGTTCTAGTGTTCACCCGCTCCGCTAGCATTGGAGCGATATCGCTCACTGAGAACCCATGAATCCATCTATCTCTCCAGAAGAGGACCCTGTCTCCTTTTCCACCTTGATCGTAACTAAGCTCTTAAAGATTGCCCGAGCATCTTTATCCACCATGAGCACAAGGCCTTGCCATGGCCTCTTGGGGTCCGTCCGTCTTAACCATTCCCACCGAACCCTTAGTGCCAAAGCTTGTATGAGGATTTTTCACACCTAGACCACCAAAATACAAATTTTGCATCTGCTGAAACGACGTCTTTATCCGATAATGATGTAAAAAGCGGTTACTTATAAGGTGCCTGTTGGAGATGCTCTTACGCTGTGATGACATGATAAACTGATACTCCCTTCGTAAATAAATATAGAAGTGTTTGGATTACTACTTTAGTGAACTAATCGATATAACATTTCTTTATAGAGGGAGGGAGTAGAACCGAGACAAGCGAAGAGGGCCCCCCCTTCTGCCTCGCGCTGCCTTCCCTAGGGCAGCTCGAGGGCATCTAGGGTCTCCCTTGTCTTCACCCAAGGCGGTCGCTGGGCAGCGGCTGTGCGGCTGCCGATGACGGTTGCGGCAAGGTCTCCGTTGCTTCTCTCTCGTGAAGGACTCCGGATCCAGGGCGGCGGCCCTTGGCGGCGAGGCGACGCCGTCTCTGGCTGGCGGCGTGCGCGGGAGGTGCGGGCCGGCTTCCTCGGCTGCTCGGGCGGCGAGGAGTAGGCGGATTGCGGCCGTGGGGCGGCGAGGTTTTCCTTCCTCCGCTCCAGATTTGAAGGTCAGGCTCCCCCTCTCAGCTCTCTTCCTCCACTGGCTCGTTCGATTTGGGGCCTTTGGCCGCTGGATGCGGTGCCGGCGGGGTGCTCCCCAAACTGGCGGTGTGGGAAGAGCCCGGGGGAAACCCCGATTTGGTTTTTTTCCAGCACGACGGCGACGCCTTTTTGGCGTCGTTCTACTCCCTGGAGTCGCCGTTGTGGGCTCCCCTCCACACCCCGGCCAATCTTCCTGGGCGAAAGCTCGAATCCCGTCTGGATGGGCGGCGGTGGCGCCAGGTGCGTCGTGTCCTCCTTGGAGGCGCCGCCTGGGGAAGATTGGTGCTTTGGGGTTGTGTGCAGCAGCTTGTAGGTGGGAGGCTGGTGTCTATCGAGTCTCTGTGGCTCGGTACCTCCTTCACTTCGGCAACTCTTCTGGCGGCTTACCCTCTACTATTGGCCTCCTTCGGTGTCTGTGGTGTTGCAGATGTGTGTGTGCCCGACTTGTGGTTGTGCTCCGTGGTTGGCCCAGACTCGAGACCAACCATTGCTCAAGCTTTCGAGTCAGCGTCTCTACATTCGACGGTGCACGCCTTCGAGCCTAGGCGAGGGGAAGGGATCCCCTTCGATGTTAGAGAGGGCAGGTGTTGGGTCATCTCCTCTGCTGGTTTCTAGTCCTGTGTTCGATTCCTCTGCCAGTTGCTGATCCTCGAGGCTTCACTCGTAGTCATATTGGTGGCTTGCTGTAGTGGGCTTATCGTCAACTAGCAGTTCTTCATAGTTAATCTTTTGTTTGCCGGTTGTAGGTGTAGCGTTGTAAGCTGTTCTTGCAGCCCTCTTGTATCGTTTGGCCGATGTTGTGTGGTGCTCTTGTTCTTGTACTCCTGGCCGATCGATGGCTTTGTTAATTCAAAGACGGGCTCTTCTTGAGCCTTCGTTCAAAAAAAAGACAAACGAAGAGGCAGCCATGTATGATGACTCTTGCAGCTACCTTTGGTGACTGCGACAAAGATTCAAGCTTTCCCCTCCGGCGCTGCCGCGTCCAGCGAGACGGCGGCCCAGAATTCCTTGTCCTGCTCGAGCGCTGCCATGTGCTCCGGCGTGAGCGTGAGCTCCGCGTCCATGCTGCCTCCACCCTCCTAGCTGGGGTACAAGGACGTCTTTCCATCGAACTTGTTGGCCTTGCCGCTCTATGCCGCCACCGGCTTCCCCCAGCCGAAGTCGCAGTTGTACACGCTGAACCGCGGTGAGCTCCCAATCATGGTCCCGCAAGGGTCGAACCAGCTCAGGGTGTACACCATCGGCTTAGCCATCCATGCTGCCATGCGTGCCCTGATGTCCGCGTCCGTGTGGGCCGCCACTGTGTGCCCCATGACAGCCGCCGCCCACCCATGCCCATCGTGCGCCAGCAGCTGCCACGGTCGCGCTGCCTCCGTGCCAACAGCGTAGATGGTGTTCCCAAAGCACACCACCGGCAGCGCCGGTCGAAGACGCCCGCGATTGTTGATCGCTGCACGGTACACCTTCTCCTGCTCCAGCGCCAACCCCCGGGCGCGCGTGATGCACCGCCACAGCAAAGATGTCATCGCTTGGAACCGCGTCAGGGCGGTGGCGCCCACCTTGTCCTCGACTGCCAGGAGCTCTTCTCGGGCCCTCTCCTTGAGAGCCACCAATGACTCCGCCGAGAAGTGGAGCATGGGCTCACGCAGCTGTGGCTGGGACAGCCGCTCAATGAGTTCTGACACATCGGTACACGGTAGCACGATGGCGTAGCCGCGCCACCGTTGGGCGACCAATGCTCAAACAAGGGCCACCTTGGGTGTGGGGGTTCCTGAGGCGAAAGAATCTTGGAGCGTGCAGTCTCGGCCCAAGCGTAGAGGAAGTCCAAGAAGGCGGTGCCGTTCAAGAGCGTGTGGTTGTACACGAAGCTGGCAAAGGCACCGTCGACGAGCTCGGTGACCTGGGAAATGAAGAGGGGGCTATCCTGGCCGTCGTAGCTGATGCCGTCGTCGAGCCAGAAGAAGGATTGGAAGATAGTGTCACATTAACATAGGGAGGAAGCACGTCAGCGATGGCGAAGCCGTCGATGACGGCGTGGAGGATCTCGACGCCCTAGCCATCGCAGTCGATGGAGACCGAGCAGCCGACGACTTCGCCTGGTCATCGCGGTGCTTGTCCATCAGGAAGCTGCCAGCGATGGGTTAGTATTTGGCGAGCGCGTCGGTGAGGGCGTCGGCGACGTGGAGCGTGGGGTCAGCTGGCGGGCCGAAGAGGAGGCCCTTCTGCATGTAGTTGGCGGAGAGCATGGAGACGTCCCGGGGGATGAGCTGGATGCGCTCGCGCGGCCGAGGCGGCGGCTTCACCGTGCGCGACGACAACACGCGCACCATCGACGTTGGCGATGGCGACGACCTTCTGTTTGCTTCGCACAGGAGTCGCCTCGTGGGTCAATGTCGTTGTGTGTGTGGGGGGGCAGGAATAGGTGGCCCTTGGTCATGATATCGGCAAATTGTTGAGAAGTAGGGACGTGCAAAACACGAATATGGCCAAGGGACACATGTTCCCGAACAAAATGAATATCCAACTCAATATGCTTGGTCCGTCGATGATGCACCGGGTTAACGGAGAGGTAGACCACCGAGACGTTGTCGCGGTAGACCACCGTGGCACGGTCAATAGGGCAAGAGAGCTCCTGAAGAAGCTGGCGAAGCCACGAACACTCGGCAACGGCATTGGCCACCACACGATACTCAGCCTCAGCACTGGAACAAGAGACCGTAGGCTGCCGCTTGGACGACCACGAGATGAGTGAGGGTCCAAGATAGACACAATATCTCGAAGTGGAGCGACGAGTGTCAGGGCAGTCCGCCCAGTCTCATCGGAGTAGGTGGTGAGGGCGGTGTCGGCGGAGGCGTGAAGAGTGACGCCAAGATCCATAGTGCCACAGATATAGCAGAGAATCTACTTGACGGCAGCCCAGTGAACGTCTCGTGGAGCATGCATATGAAGACACACCTGCTGCATGACATACTGGATCTCTGGTCGAGTCAGAGTGAGGTACTGGAAATCACCAACGATAGACCGATAGAAAGCAACATCCGAAGTAGGAGAACCATCCGTGGCAGAAAGCTTGGCCTTCGTATCAACAGGCGTTGCGATGGGCTTGCAGTTAAGCATGCCGGCGCGCTCGACGAGCTCGTGAGCGTACTTCCGCTGGTGAAGGAAGAAGCCATCCGGACGGCGCACCACCTCGACACCGAGGAAGTAGTGCAAAGGACCCAAGTCCTTGATGGCGAACTCAACGTGAAGACGAGCCGTGAGCTGACTGAGGAGACCAGCCGTACATGCCGTCAGGATGATGTCGTCGACATAGAGCAACAAGTAGGCCGTGTTAGAGCCCTGATGATAGATGAAGAGCGAGGCGTCCGAGCGGGTAGAGCGGAACCCAAGCTGGTGGAGAAACGTTGCGATGCGCTAGTACCAAGCGCGCGGATCCTGCTTGAGTCCGCACAAGGACCGCCAAAGCAGGCACACGTGGTCGGGAGTCGCCGGGTCAACAAACCTGGTGGGCTGCTGGCAGAAGACCTGCTCCTCGAGGTGACCATGGAGGAAGGCGTTGGAGACGTCCATCTGGTGCACCGGCCAAGCACGGGAGGCCGCAAGGTGGAGAACCGTGCGTATCATGCCGGGCTCGACGACCGGAGCGAAGGTGTCGGTGAAGTCGATGCCAGCATGCTGTCGGAAGCCATGAACGACCCAGCGCGCTTTGTAGAGATCAAGGGTACCATCAAGACGGAGCTTTTGTTTAAAGACCCACTTCCCGGTAATCACATTGGCGTGCCGGGGACGGGGAACAAGCTGCCACGTCCGGTCGCGCAACAGGGCGTCAAACTCCTCTTGCATCACAGCCATCCAGAGCGGGTCACGAAGAGCGGCTCGAACGGAGGACGGCAACGGCGACGGCTCAGAGGTGGACATCGCATGGACGTAGTCATCCGAGGCGTAGCGCGAGCTCAGGCGAAAAACACCTGTACGGGCGCGGGTGACCGGACCGGCCACAGGCGCCGGGGAGGGGGGCATGGGCGCCGGGGGCGTCGAGGGGGCCCAGACACCGGGGGCGCCAAGGAGGGCTGCGGGGGCCGCGTGCGCCAATGTCGGGGGCGCCAGGGGGGCGGCAGGCACTGGGGGCACGGGAGCGCCGCGGGGGCTGCGGGCGCCAACGCCGCGGCTGTAGGTGGCGCCGCATGCGTGAGGTGAGCCTCAAAGCCAGGGGTGGGCCAAGAGAGGTGCGCGAGCGCCCTGGGAGAGGCGTCGAGGAGCCCGCATCACCAGTGGTGGGAGGAACAGCCGGTGTACCTGGTGAAATGGAAACACATGCTCATCAAAGTAAACGTACCGGGAAGTGAACACACGGTGGGAGACAGGATCGTTGCACCGACATCCCTTGGAGTTGGAGAGGTAACCGATGAAGATGCAAGCGATAGATCAAGGTGCAAGCTTGTGAGAAATAGTGTCGGCAGTGATGGGGTAGCAAAGGCACCCAAAAATATGCAAGTCGTCATAAGATGCGGGCATACCAAATAGAAGATGGTGAGGTGCGTAGTTTCATCGTGGGTGGCAGGGTCTAATGTTAAGAAGAAGTGATGCAGTGGCGAGTGCGTCCGACCAGAAATGAGGTGGTACGTTGGCATGAAACAGGAGTGTGCGAACGCAGTCATTCAAAGTGCGAAGGACGCGTTCGGCTCGACCGTTCTACTGTGAAGTGTACGGGCATGTGAGGCGGAAAACTATGCCCTGATGCGACAAAAAGGTGCGGAAAGCGTGGTTGTCGAACTCTTTTCCATTGTCCATCTGAAGCGCAAGGATGGCATGCCCAAATTGCATGCGGACATAGGAGTAAAACACCGTCAAGGTAGAGAGTGCATCCGACTTTCTAGGCAAAGGAAAAGTCCACACATAATGAGAATAATCATCAAGAATGACCAGATAATATAAATAGCCCGATTTACTAGAAATCAAAGAAGTCCACACATCGCTATGAATCAACTGAAAAGAAAAAGAAGCAATGGTGGTGGAATTATTAAACGGCAGGCGAACATGTTTGCCGACTCGATCTTATTGCAACTGAAACTGAAACTCCTAAGAATATGACAAAGTGTGACGGGGTTGGGATGACCCAAGCGAGCATGCCAGAGATCGACTCCAGCGGAGAGAGCAACCGATGCGGTGGTGGTGGATGAAGGCGAGTGCACCGGATAGAGCTCGTCGGGGCTGTCACATCAGTGAAGTATCATCCTGGTTCGAGCGCCTTTGACACAAAAACCAAGCTCGTCAAATTCAACGGTAACAGGATTTTCACGAGTGAAACAACGAACGGAGATGAGATTCTTAATAAGATGAGGTGAAACAAGTATGCTAGACAAAGATAATGGAGTAGAACTAGAAGAAAAAGAAGTGTGCCCAACATGTGTGATAGGAAGTGTGGAACCATCGCCGACAATGATGCGGCGGTCGGTGGAGACAAGAGTGAAGGAGGCAAGGTTACCAAGGATGAGCAAACATGTGAGCCGTAGCACCGGTGTCCATGTACCAATCACCACCTCAAGTGTAGTTGTTCGGCGTAGGAGCGGCATGTAGCCCGGTGAGGAGCACCGGGTCCCAGGGCGCCGGCGGCAGGGCCGGCGAGGGGGCGGAGACGCCATGGGGAAGCCGTAGCCGCCGCTCAACGGCGGTGGTGGGTACGCTCCATACAACCCCGGCTGCAACTGCGGTGTCGGATAGGTCGGATGGTCCGCCGGAAAAACCTGCAGGCCCGCTAACAGATGCTGCAGGTGTTGGGAGCCGTCTGGCTGCTGCCTAGCGGGCGAGTGTTGGTCCGCTGACGACCCCCACCAGTACCTGGGAGACTCGTACACGGGTGAAGCCTCGTACGCAGGCGAAGACCCGTATGTGGATGCGGGAGGAGTTCCGTATGCCCCGTACATGGGAACGGACGCGCTGTAGGTGGTGGCCGCCCTGTATGGCGGCGGGGCCGCGCCGTAGGGTGCCGCCGGCGGGTCGGCAAAGGCGGCGGACGACGGGCTTGGTGACGCCATTGCTAGTCCGACGACGGTGATCGGCGTGGTTGGGCGGCAGCAGCAACAGGCTTCGGTGACACGAGTGGCAGTGGCTGGCGAGGCGGTTGGGCGGCGGCGGCAGGCGATACGCGCGGCAGCAGCAGAGACACAGGCATACGTACTACTATAGACCACCACATATGGAAATAGATTGCTGGATGGATTTTCTGGACGTGATGCTAGCTAGACGAAGCTAGCGATCGATTGCTTGTACAAGCACGTATACGGAGCTAGCGATCGATCGGCTGTACATGAAGCTAGCAATCGAGTGATCCCCTGTACAAGCGATCGAGCGGCGCAGGCGGCTGATGAGCGAGCGGCGCGGGCGGCTGGGAGCGAGGAGAATCAGGCGGGCGGCGCGGTGTAGCGCGTGCGGCAGGCGAGACGAGGCTGGCGATGCGTGCGGCGCGGATGGGTAGTGCGCGGCGTGCGGCACGGAAGGTTAGCGCGCGGTAGAGAGGAGCGGCAGCCGGTGTGGAAGACGCGCGGGTGGCGGCAGCGAGGTGGCGGCAGCGGCGGCGGTGCAGGGAAGGTGCGCGGTGACGGCGGCAGCAACGGAAGGCTAGGGTTACCTAAAAACTGATACCATGTTTGATATTGTAATTGCACGATGTATTGCTCTTTGTGCATATGCACGTATATATGATGTACAAAGGTGGACCATGGACCTCAATTATACAAGAAACTAAAAGGTGCGCCCAATACATAATATGCACATAACACATATACTCAACAAGCAGGAAAATAAATACTCCCTCCGTAAAAAATATATATGAGCATTTAGATCACTAGAGTATATGCATCCGTTCTTAAAATAATATGTTGCTAGGGTAACAAGAAGCCACCACCTAAAAAAAATCACAAAACACATCGCTGCATAAGCCTATGAGTAACAAATCGCACTAATTCGCCTATTAGCATGTCGTGATAGCAAATCTGACTGGTTGGACCCGCATGCCAGGGCCACGTGGCAGGTCAAAAGTGCTGCACTAGCCTTCTTTCGACCATAACCATCTTTTGTTAGGAATAAACCACACCACTATGGTGAGCTCCGTGCACGAGTACGTGTTTGTGTCTGTGTCGAGGTCTAGGTCAAGCCCGAACGCTGGTGTGGCCGCGTTCGAGGTCAGGTTGTGTCAAGCTGGTTTGTGGCTTTGTCTGCGATAGTGTGACGATGGAGGCAGTGGCGGAGCTACAAATACAAAGTTGGGTGGGCAGGACTGAAGCTGACGCTAAATCTTGGTTGCAATCTTGTAGTGATCTATATTCATAGGCTGATCCTGTGTATAGTTTTGTAATTTTGCTAAAAGTCTGGGCGGCCTATTCGGCCACAACATAGATCCGCCAGTGGGAGGCAAGATGTAGCGGGTGCAGCGGAGGCGTGATGGCGCCCAGGTCTCGCAGATGTGCAGGCGGCTCATGTTCGAGGAAGGCCGGATCGCCTGGGCGTGCGTGCGCGGTGTGACTGCGGTGTGCGTGGGCGCTGCGTCCCGTGGGATGCAAAACATGCTGTAAATCGTAGTTTGCTAGGACTATGGTGAGTCCAGCAATAACAGAAAAAGGACGAGGCGTTTTGAGGGCCGAGGTATTTGTCGCTGACAAAACCCTACTCTGATTTTCTTCTTATTGTACCTCTGTCTGAGAGAGAGTGTGAGAGAGAGCGAGTAGAGCTTAGCTCCAACATCTTTGACCTTTCACATCTGCTCTCTCTATATATATATAAGGTAGGTCTATTCTAGCAAAGTACAGAGGTTCTGCTGAGGGCACAGCTCAACAAGCCCAAAGAAATAAAAGAACAGAATGCGCCAGATGAAGAAAACGCCTAGTCTAGTTCCGGCGGGGGCGGCGGCGACAGGCGGATGACCATCGAGCGAAGATCGGTGATGAAGGCTGAGATGGCGTCGTGGTCCCGGGGGCGGCTAAGCGGCCGCCAAAGCTGCAAGAAACCCGAGAGTTTGAAAAGAGCGTCAAAAGCCCATCGGAGAGGCGTGCGCTGAATCACAAGATTATTGCGGACAGTCCAGAGGGTCCAGGCAAGGACCCCGATCTCGAACCACCTAATGTGGCGAGAAGTCACGGGGGACATCTGGAGCTCGGCAAATAAGTCAGGGAAGTTGGTGTGGCACCAATTTCCACCGACCGCTTCGCGAAAGCAGCTCCAAAGGAACTGAGCGGACACACAGGAGAAGAAAATGTGGTTCGAGTCTTCCGGGACCCCACAAAGCGGGCAGGTGCCAGTGCCCGGGCCATTACGCTTGCGCACCTCCACCCCAGACGGGACCCGACCGCGAATCCATTGCCACATGAAGATACGGATCTTCAGGGGCAGGCGGATGAACCACACCATCGATAGGGGGAGTGGGGCGGAAGATGGAGCGATGGCCATGTATAGCGACTTGGTGAAGAATTGGCCTGAAGGCTCAAGGCGCCATCGCACCAGGTTAGGGCCACCATCCACCATCGGTTCGTGGAGAGCAACACAGGCAAGCAACTCACGCCAGGTGGCGGATTCCATGGGGCCAAAGGCTCACCGGAAAGCAAGGCGCCCTAAGTCAAGAAGGGCCCTATCCACAGAGATCACGGGATCGACGGAGATGGAGAAGAGGCCGGGAAAGCGAGCCGCAAAGGGCGCGTCCCCGGCCCAACGATCAAACCAGAACAACATCGATGTTCCGGGTCCCACTGAGATGGAGGTCCCAATATGGAGGACCGGGAGAAGATGGACAATCAACTACCAGAACTGAGATCCGCCAGACTTCTGGCAAAAGGGGAGGGGTTTTCCGCGCAAGTATTTGTTCCGGATGATGTCAAGCCAAAGGCCACCGTGCCCTTG
Source organism: Triticum aestivum (assembly GCF_018294505.1). Classification (NCBI taxonomy): domain Eukaryota; kingdom Viridiplantae; phylum Streptophyta; class Magnoliopsida; order Poales; family Poaceae; genus Triticum; species Triticum aestivum. The sequence goes on from NC_057804.1 coordinate 193,474,777, forward strand.
CGAGATGCACGAAAGCCAGCGGGAGAGGAGGGCGATATTCATCCGTTTAGAGCACATGATGCCAAGGCCACCTTGTTCCCGGGGTTTGCAAATGTCAGGCCAACTGACCATATGATACTTCTGCTTGTCATTGTCGCCCGCCCAGAAAAAGCGGGACTGGACCTTGGCGATCTCCTTGTGAAGGGTCTCGTGGAGGCTGTAGAAGCTAATGAGGAACAAGAGGAGGCTGGAGAGGGAAGAGTTGATGAGGATACTCCGGGCCGCTTTGGATAGCCACCTCCTGTGACATGGCTCGATGCGCGTTTGGAGCTTGGCCACGAAGGGGCGCAAGTCCGCTACAATGAGCCGGGAGTCACTAATGGGCGTCCCCAAGTAGGTTGTGGGGAAGGAGCCCATGCGGCAATTAAGCCTGTTGGCGATGGACAAAGCCTCCACAGGGGAGTATCCCATCACCATCACATCACTCTTGGCGAAGTTGATCTTGAGGCCCGACATCTGTTGGAAGCAGAGAAGGAGGAACTTGAGGTTGGAGATATTCGTCTCCGAGCCTTCGACCATGATGATAGTGTCGCGGAGCCACCGGCGAGGTGGGGAGTAATCCCACGAATATGGCCAGCAGCTTTCGCCTTATCAAGGATGGACACCAGCGCGTCCACGACCATATTGAACAAGAACGGGGAGAAGGGGTCGCCTTGTCAGACCCCACAAAGGGTGGGGACGAAAGGGCCGATCTCACCATTATGTTCACGGCCGTGCGACCGCAAGTGACCATTTGCATTACTCTCGTGATCCACTGGTCGTCGAAACCCTTCTGAAGAAGGACTTCCTGAAGGAAGGGCCAGCTAACCGTGTCATAAGCCTTATGGAAGTCAATCTTCAGAAAAACCGCCTTGTGGTTTTTGATGCGAACCTCATGGAGGACTTCATGAAGGACTAGGACCCCATCCAGGATGTAACGGCCCTTAATGAAGGCCGACTGGTTGGGATGCGTCACACGGTTAGCCAGCAGGGTCACCCTATTGGTGTACCCTTTGGCCAGGATCCGGAAGATCACGTTAATGACTGTGATCAGGCGAAATTGATGGATGTCGGACGCCCCAGGGACCTTTGGGATGAGAGAGATGATCCTGTAGTTGAGGCGTCCGAGATCAATGGCGCCTATGTAGAACTCGTCGAAGATAGCCATGACCTTTAGTTTAATCACGTTCCAGAAGGTCTGGAAGAATTTAACACGGAGGCCATCCGGTCCAGGCGCTGAGGAGGGGTTCATGCCCTTGATGGCTTCCCAGACCTCCTGCTCAGAAAAGGGGGCCGTAAGGGCCGCATTCTACGTCTCAGACACCAACTGGGGACCAGACCAATAATCGGGGGCAAGAGAGAGGTCGCTCCGAGGAGCGGCAGAGAATAAGGATCTATAGAATCCGTCGATGTGGGATCGGATGTCGCGAGGGTCATGAAGGAGCATCTCACCATCCCACAAGAGAGGGATGGTGTTGCGTCTACAGCGGCCGTTGGCAATGGCCTGGAAATATGCCGTATTCGCGTAGCCCTTCAGGACCCATTTCTGAGCACCACGGAGGCGCCAATAGGCCTCCTCATCGGTGTAAATCACGGAGAGCTGGTCTTCCAGGTCGTACCGGGACAACCACTCATCCGGAGGGAGCCCCACCGAATCAGCGTGCAGGTCAAGGGCCTGGATCTCGGATAACAACGCCTTCTTGCGCTCCCGAAGGTCACGACCCAGGTTAGCACCCACCCCTTCATGAACTGCAGTCCGCGCTTCGCGTAGAAGTGCCACGAGTCAATGGCCGAGGGGGGCGGGGCTGGGGGTGGGCGCGAGCCTCGATCCACCGAGAGCCAACCGCATCGATGAACATGGGTTGGGAGAGCCAGAAGGTCTCGAACCGGAATCGAGGGGTGATTGGCGGACGCTCGTCAGCCGAGGAGAGGAGTAGGGGGACATGATCCGAGCCAATCTGGGTGATGGCGCGAAGGGAGGCAAAGGAGCAGCGGAGGTCCCACTCTGGGGACACTAGGACCCGGTCCAGGACGCATTGGGTCAGGGCGGCCTGGCGGTTGGTCCAGGTGAAGCTGGCACCAATCCTATCAATTTCATGGAGACCAAGGTCGGCAATGAAGTCATGATAGTTACGGAAGTACCGGTTGGCGATGCGAGTGATGGCGGCCTCTGATGACTCTCCTGGCGACGCCCGAGACGACGCGCCCCCGGCCGCGACGCCCGATGTCCTCACCGGCGCTCCCGTCGCCTGTCCCTCCCCGGTCCTCGCTGCTCCGCCCCCTCCGCCGTCACCGGCAGCTGCGGCACCCGTGACCGGTTCCCCCCCGGTTGCGCTGGGCTGATCTGGCCGACGAGCCGCCCTTTCCCCCGCCTGCCTCTCCGGTCGTTGCACCCACGCGCCGCTCTGTGCTGCCCCGCCGGGCCGGTGGCTCAGCCCCCCAGGAGCGGGGTTCTGCCTCCAGCTCGCGACCATCGCGGGTGCAGGCGCTGCCCTTGAACTCGTCTCAGGCCGGTGGTTGCCATGGCGTGGCGTTGAGGGCCGGGGCTGCTCGCCGCCGGCGCGCTCGGGCCTGGGGTGTGGCTGGCCGCTCCGAAAGGGGCGCCGCCCGCTCCTCCTGGTGTCGTCCGGTGCCCGGTGCCGACCCGGTGGCGCCCCCGATGCGGCCCGCGGCTCACAACAGCCCTGTGCCCTCGCCTCCGGTGCGGCGGCTGTCGCCCTTTCGATCGTTCTTCGTTGCCTTCGTCTCCTCTGCGTTCCGTTTCCGGCCCTCTCTCACTCCATCTCGCCGGTCGCCGGCTCCCTCCGGTGCCTCGCCGATGGTGGCGGCGGTGCCTTCCGTGAGAGGGGAAACCCTACGTGAGACCAACCCGCGCCGCCTGCTGGACCAGGCTCCCTCCGCGCCGGGTGTGTTGGGCCCTGGCCCGGCCCATCCTCGGCTCCCGCCGACTAGGCCACCTCCCCCTCAGCTGGATCGGCCCATGGGAGCTGGGCCGCTTGGGTGCCCTAGGCCCAGCTCTCTGGTCCCCTCGATCTAGCTCCCGAGGGGCCTCCCGGTTCCCCCAGTTCCCTCGTCCGCCGCCCCCTGCTCCCCCTCGATCTCCTCTGCTCCCCCGAGCCCTCCTGCGCCCCCTCCTGCTGCTCGCCTCCGCTCCCTCTCCCTCCCGGCCGGCATTCGGTGCAGCCCCTCCTCCCCCTCCTCCCTTGCCGCCCCTCCCGCGCCTCGGCCCCTGATGCCCTGGAAGTGGGACGACGGCGGCGTGCGGCACAAGCGCTGCACCGACAAGCGGTCCAACTGCCGCGACCCGCCTCGGCCGTCGCCCGCTGCGCTCCGCCGCGAGGAGGAGCTGCGTCGCGAGTTGCAGGACCTCCAGGAGGGCCGTCGTGCGGACCGCCGCTCCCCGAGCCGCCGCGACTCGCAGGGACGATCCTGCTCCCCCCGTACGGCTGCTTCGGGTGACTGGCGCTCCTGGCGCCGCTCGCCTTCCCTTGCTCCCGTCGTGCTCGATCTTCCTCGCCACCTCGGTCCTCTCGGCCGGCCTCTCCGTGTGGCCCCGCCCAGCCTCCGGCGCCTCCCGCCCGGAAGTACATGCCGCCTCATGCGGTGGGGTCCGCGCCCTCATCCGCGGCTGCTGCTCCTGGTGGGGGCCTTGCCCGTGGGCGTCCCGACCTCGCCAAGAAGAAGAAGCGTCGTGGCGCGGGGCGGGGCGCCCAGTCCGGTCCTACCCCTCCGGTTCCGCGCTCTTCTTCCGCTCCGGGCCCCGTCTCCGGCCTTCCCTGCCCTTCGTGCTTCAATTGCGGGGTGGCAGGCCACTCGCAAGTCGAATGCGTCAACCCGCAGTGCTGCTACCTTTGCAAGGATCCGGGGCACCCGGCCCTCCTGTGCCCGGACCGTCCGGTGATGTCCGAGCTCATGATGTACGGCCACGGCATCGAGGGGCTGGGCTTCTTCCACCTCCTGGTCCCTGACGTGCCGCCTCCCTCCCCCTCCCTCCAGGCGGTCGTCATGGTGGTCGATGGGGTGGCCTCCCCAGAGATGATCAAGGCCGAGCTCAACCACCTCTACCATCGCCAGTGGGACTAGGCGGTCACCCTCACCGCTGGCCACATCTTCACCGTTGTCTTACCCAACTTTGTCAGCTATGGCTACGCGACGCGTAGTAGCCGGATCACGCTCGCTCTCAACCAGCTGGTTGTCGACATCTCTGAGCCGACCTCCCTGATATTGCGCAGTCTGAGCTCGTCATCCGCCAGATGTCCCGTCTCTTGGGCAAGGTGGTGGTGGTCGATGAGCTCTCTCTGCGCAAAGAGGAGGAGGTCCGGGTCAAGGTCAAGTGTCTCGACTCCTCCAAGCTCCGCACCACCGTCCGAGTTTTCTTCAACGACCAGTGCTTTGACTTCAGGATCTCCCCTGAGCCTCCCAACCACATCGGCCGCCCCCGCTCCTTCGACGCCGGCCTCCCCGGTGGCAACCCGGGGGCCGATGGGGACTACCACGGACGTCACCGTGCCCGCTCCCACCACTCGGATGAGGAGGGGGGTTCGGAGGACTCCCACTCCCCTTCCCCCTCGCCCCCTCCTCCTGCCGCCGGGGGCAATGGTCACCAGGCCGCGCTCAGGCAGGCCTTCGGCGGTCCCTCAACTTCTGCGGTGACTTCCTCCAAGGCGAGCGACATCTCCAGCGTTGGCCTGGTCGTCTGCCCGGCTCCTTCACCGCGCTCTCCCTCCTCGGCTGCTCCCATCGCACTAGGGCCGGAGTTGGTCCTCCCCTCGGCGGCTACTCCGGACCCAAGTCTGCTCCTGGTCGATCAGGTGGTCTTCCAAGCGGTGGCTGAAGCCCCGGTGACTGACGCCCCCCTTCCGGCGTCGCCTACCATGGCCGCTCAACCCACCCACCCCCCCGAGGCACCTTTGGCCCTGCTGCTTCCAGCCCCGGCTCCGCTCCTCCTCAGCTGCTCTGTGTCCGCTCATCTGGCTTCACCAGCGGGGGCCCTGACCATGGATGGGGAGGCTCAGGTGACCACCCCCGTGGCCGCCCAGCCCCCCCCCCTCCACGGTCTGCCGCCTACTCGCGCCTAGGCCGGTCGACCTCCTCCCCGGCGGTTGCGTCCCGTCGGAGTGCTCGGCTGGTTGCTGCTCACCCTGAGGGCAGTCCGGCTCTGCCCATCACCAAGTGGGCGGAGATCCGTGCTGCTGCTTGGAACCTGGAGCCAGGTATGCCTGCCGTTCCCCCTTCGGCTTCATCTTGTTCCTTCTCTGCTCTTGAGTCGATTCCTCTTGGCAACCTCGCGAAGGTGGCCTCTGACTCAGCGATCATATTTAGGGGGAAAGTTGCCCCCCTTAGTCCAGATTGCGGCTATCCGCGCCCGCGAGATCTTTGATGGGAGCCTCGCGGAGGCCCGTGCGTAGGGCTGGACGAAAAGCTCAAAGCTCGTGAGCATAATGAACACTTGACAGTTCGGCTCGTTTCAGCTCGTGCTCGTTAGTTAATGAACCAAGCCGAACAATGTTTTTTGCTCGTTAAGATTAACGAGCTTAAAGAGCGAGCAAATGAGTTTCACGAGCTAACTTGTTTAGCTCGCTAATTTTCAAAAGTTTGACATGAGACCCCTAATTCAAATCAGCCCACTAACAAAAGAGTTGCTAGTTAGCCTAGCCTAGCGGCCCAACACCCCAGCCCACTTCGGCACATCTCCTAGACCTAGGAGCTAGCCACCAGTAGATCCTAGAGTCAACCAGGAGCGAGCCGCTAGGAACCAAATGTCCTTATTAAATTTATGTCGTTGTGAGTTTTTGATGGGGTCATGGGATTCTTCTGTGTTGTTTATTACCTTTATGTCCTTGTTTAATTTATTCCATTGTGAATCTTTTATGGGATCATGAGATTTTTCTATGTTGTTTATTTCCTTAACGAGCACTCATGAACACTCACGAGCTTAACGAGCCCATAACGAACCGAGCTGAACAGACATTTTCGCTCGTTAATATTAATGAGCTTAATGATAACGAGCTTAACGATAATGACCTTAATGATAATGAGCCACACGAGCCGAGTAGCTTATTAATCCAGCCCTACCCGTGCGGCTCTACTTCTGCCTCATGTTCCGCCCTCGGCCGGTGAGGCCCCTCCCCCGACGGTGTTGAGGCAGTTAGGTGCCCCCCCGGTGGGGGAGGTTGAAATCCGTGGTCGCACTCGCTCCCACACCGCGGCCCTTCGTGCTCAAAAAGTGCCTCTCGTGTCCTCGGGTCAAGCAGCCCCCCAATGGCGCCTTAATGCGTGCCCTGTTCTGGATCATCCGCGGTTTCGGCCATGGTGGCTGACGCCGACAACTCATAGAGTACATGCGTGAGGAACACATTGAGATAGTTGCCATCCAAGAAACCATGCGTCTTGAATTCTCGCTCCCTGAGCTTGACCATTTGAGCTCCCACCTCTTTGCGTGGCATTGGCTCCCTTCTAGTGGGAGTGCCGGCCACTCGGGTGGCATCCTTTTAGGCGTGAAGGATGCCACCTTTTGAGGTGGGAAGCATGGACCAGGGGGGATTCTTTGTGAGCATGGAGCTATTCCAGAGGTCTCTCAACTTCAAGTGGGAGGTCATCATCGTCTACGGGCCTGCAGACCATAGTCGGTCTGTCGCCTTCCTCGAGGAGCTCAACCGGAAGATCTCCGCGACCTCCCTTCCGGTGATGGTGGGTGGCAATTTTAACCTCCTTCGTGTTGCGGAAGACAAGAGCAATGCTAATGTCTGCTTTGCTCGGATGCAAATGTTCAATGACTTCATTGCCGACCTTGGTCTCCGCGAAATTGATAGGATTGGTGCCAGGTTCACCTGGACCAACCGGCAGGCCGCCCCGACCCAGTCCGTCCTGGACCGGGTCCTAGTGTCCCTAGAGTGGGACCTCCGCTGCTCCTTTGCCTCCCTCCGCGCCATCACCCGGATTGGCTCGGATCATGTCCCCTTGCTCCTCTCCTCGGCTGACGAGCGTCTGCCAATCACCCCTCGATTCCGGTTCGAGACCTTCTGGCTCTCCCAACCCAGGTTCATCGATGCGGTTGGCGCTTGGTGGATCGAGGCTTGCGCCCACCCCCACCCCCGCCCCCTCGGCCATTGACTCGTGGCACTTCTGCGCGAAGCACGGACGACAGTTCATGAAGGGGTGGGGTGCTAACTTGGGTCGTGACCTTCGGGAGCGCAAGAAGGCATTGTTATCCGCGATCCAGGCCCTTGACCTGCGCGCTGATTCGGTGGGGCTCTCTCCGGACGAGTGGCTGTCCCGGTACGACCTGGAAGACCAGCTCTCCATGTTTTACACCGATGAGGAGGCCTATTGGCGCCTCCGTGGTGCTCAGAAATGGGTCCTGAAGGGCGACGCAAATACGGCATACTTCCAGGCCATTGCCAACGGCCGCCGTAGACGCAACACCATCCCTCTCTTGTGGGATGGTGAGATGCTCCTTCATGACCCTCGCGACATCTGATCCCACGTTGACAGATTCTATAGATCCTTATTCTCTGCCGCTCCTCGGAGCGGCCTCTCTCTTGCCCCTGATTGTTGGTCTGGTCCCCAGTTGGTGTCTGAGATGGAGAACGCGGCCCTTACGGCCCCCTTTTCCGAGCAGGAGGTCTGGGAAGCCATCAAGGGCATGAACCCCTCCTCAGCACCTAGACCGGATGGCCTCCCTTTTAAATTCTTCCAGACCTTCTGGAACGTGATTAAACCGGAGGTCATGGCTATCTTCGACGAGTTCTACATAGGCACCATTGATCTCGAACGCCTCAACTACGGGATCATCTCTCTCATCCCAAAGGTCCCTGGGGCGTCCGACATCCGTCAATTTCGCCCGATCATAGTCATTAACGTGATCTTCCGGATCCTGGCCAAAGGGTACGCCAATAGGGTGACCCTGCTGGCTAACCGTGTGACGCATCCCAACCAGTCAGCCTTCATTAAGGGTCGTTACATCCTGGATGGGGTCCTAGTCCTTCATGAAGTCCTCCATGAGGTTCGCATCAAAAACCTCAAGGCGGTTTTTCTGAAGATTAACTTCCATAAGGCTTATGACACGGTTAGCTGGCCCTTCCTTCGGAAGTCCTTCTACGGAAGGGTTTCGACGACCAATGGATCACGAGAGTAATGCAAATGGTCACTTGTGGTCGGACGGCCGTGAACATAAACGGTGAGATCGACCCTTTCTTCCCCACCCTTTGTGGGGTCCGACAAGGCGACCCCTTCTCCCCGTTCTTGTTCAATATGGTCGTGGACACGCTGGCGTCCATCCTTGATAAGGCGAAAGCCTCTGGCCATATTCGTGGGATTACTCCCCACCTTGCCGGTGGCTCCGGGATCTCCATCCTCCAGTATGCTGACGACACTATCATCATGGTCGAAGGCTCGGAGACGGATATCTCCAACCTCAAGTTCCTCCTTCTCTGCTTCCAACAGATGTCGGGCCTCAAGATCAACTTCGCCAAGAGTGGTGTGATGGTGATGGGATACTCCCCCGCGAAGGCTTTGGCCATCGCCAACAGGCTTTAATTGCCGCATGGGCTCCTTCCCCACAGCCTACTTGGGGACGCCCATTAGTGACTCCCGGCTCACTATCACGGACTTGGGCCCCTCCGTGGCCATGCTCCAAATGCGCATCGAGCCATGGCAAGGGAGGTGTCTATCCAAAGCGGCCCGGACTATCCTCATCAACTCTTCCCTCTCCAGCCTCCTCTTGTTCCTCATGAGATTCTACAGCCTCCACGAGACCCTTCACAAGGAGATCACCAAGGTCCAGTCCCGCTTTTTCTGGGCGGGCGACAATGACAAGTAGAAGTATCATATGGTCAGTTGGCCTGACATTTGCAAACCCCGGGAGCAAGGTGGCCTTGGCATCATGTGCTCTAAAGGGATGAATATCGCCCTCCTCTCCCGCTGGCTTTGGCGCGTCTCCCAAGGGCACGGTGGCCTTTGGCTTAACATCATCCGGAACAAATACTTGCGCGGACAACCCCTCGCCTTTTGCCAGAAGTCTGGCGAATCTCAGTTCTGCCAGTCAATTGTCCAGCATCTCCCGGTCCTCCGTATCGGGACATCCATCTCGGTGGAATCCGGAACATCGACGATGTTCTGGTTTGATCGCTGGGCCGAGGACACGCCTTTTGCGGCTTGCTTTCCCGGCCTCTTCTCCATCTCCGGCGATCCCGTGATCTCTGTGGATAAGTCCCTTCTTGATTTAGGGCGCCTTGCTTTCTGGTGGGCCTTTGGCCCCATGGAATCCGCCGCCTGGCGTGAGTTGCTTGACTGTGTTGCTCTCCACGAACCGATGGTGGATGGTGGCCCTGACCTGGTGCGATGGCGCCTTGAGCCTTCGGGCCAATTCTCCACCAAGTCGCTATACATGGCCATCACTCCATCTTCCGCCCCACTCCCCCTATCGATGGTGTGGTCCATCCGTCTACCCCTGAAGATCCATATCTTCATGTGGCAATGGATTCACGGTCGGGTCCCGTCTGGGGTGGAGGTGCGCAAGCGTAATGGCCCGGGTACTGGCATCTGCCCGCTTTGTGGGGTCACGGAAGACTCGAACCACATTTTCTTCTCCTGTGTGTCCGCTCCTTTGAAGCTGCGTTCGTGAAGCGGTCGGTGGAAATTGGTGCCACACCAACTTCCCTGACTTATTTGCCGAGCTCCAGATGTCCCCCGTGACTTCTCGCCATATTAGGTGGCTCGAGATCGGGGTCCTTGCCTGGACCCTCTGGACTATCCGCAATAAGCTTGTGATTCAGCGCACGCCTCTCCGACAGGCTTCTGACGCTCTTTTCAAACTCCCGGGTTTCTTGCAGCTTTGGCGGCAGCTTAGCCGCCCCCGGGACCGCGACGCTATCTCAGCCTTCATCACCGATCTTCGCTCGATGGTCGTTCGCCTGTCGCTACCGCCCCCGACGGAACCAGACTAGGCATTTTCTTTGTCAGGCGTGTTCTGTTCTTTTATTTCTTTGGGCTTGTTGAGCTGTGCCCTCAGCAGAACCTCTGAACTTTTTTGTGAGACTTGGATGTGTGTGGACTTGATTTTGTATGTGTGCTCTTTGGCGATTTTCGTTATTTATAAAATGGGGCGGAAGTCTTTTTCGATAACAACACCCTTAAGAGTCTTATTCAAACAACAAAACCTTCTGCTACCATAATCGTACTGCCGACCACACCCTGAACCGAACCAACAGACTAAGCATTACCGAACAGCACGCAGCGAGCAAGCCAACAAAAACCGCCACCCTCCTCCTACCCCTCGTCCCCACGCCCATTCCCCACTCCCTCCCACCTTCTTCCTGCCAGCACAATCCCCACCCTTCGCGGTGCCCCTGCCCTCCGCCACACCTCCTTCCTCTAGCATCCGCCGCCCCTAACCACCTTCTACCCACGTCGCCGCACCCCTAATAGCACCGTCCCTCTCCTACGCACCTTCTGCGCCCTACCCGGCCCGACGCACCCATCTAGCCGCTGCGGCTACCCCAACCAACGCATCCATCTGGCCGATGCGGGCCCCAGCAAGCCGCCAACTGTGGATCCGGCCACCACTTGCTTCCCCGACGCGGCTAGCCCCGGCCGTGACCAGCACCCCCATCCTCTTCTCCAACCCAGAGCACCCCACAGCAGGGCACGCCTCCGCCACCGCCGGCGTGGATCCGTGTGCCGCGCACCTACCTCGCCTTCTGCTCTTCATTAACAGTCGGATCCATGTCCGTGGCGCCGCTGTGCCCCAGATCTGTCCCCATGTGCGGTAGAGGGACTGGACGAGCTGCGACCTCGCGAGATCCCGGTGCTCATTTTGGTTGATGTCAAATTCATCTGCATTGCCGTATGTTCGCGGGTGTGAAGGAGTGCGCTCAGATGATTTTTTTGTTTCTACTCATCGACGGACATGCTGCAGTCCACATTTGCCGCCGATGCGCTGCGCAACTCTGGCCAACGCTCGGATTTTTTTGCCTTCTGATGCAGTTCGCCATGGCCTGGCCGCGGTCCGGTGTCACAGCCGTCTCAGTGCTTGCGTGCGCCAGGATCACCCCCTGTGCTTCGATCCATCCCGAACGCAATTCATGGTGCAATTAAGATTTTTGTGTGTGTGTTTTTCTTCTTTCTGTTTTGTAGTGCACTTCGGTGAAGTTAAAATGCGGGTGTGCTCCACTGCGGTTCAGATGGGGCTGTCCCCCGAAAAGTTGCTAATTTTTCTAGTGGACGTATGTATGGCTATATGTATGAGAAGTTTTTAGTTACGGGAAAAAGGGAGAGCAGTCCACTTGATGAGATATGACACAAGTCACATTTGTGATGATTGTAATTATTTAAAAAACCAATACAGTTTGGTATAACAAATTTTGTGGGTCACTAAAAAAATATGTGCAAACACGTTTCTCTTATTATTGTTCTCGTGGTTCCATTAACTATATTTTGCAGGAGAAGACGGACACACAAAAATATGATGCAGCTCATTAACATTGACCATGTAGTACAGATGAATTTACAAAAGTAAAATTAAAAAAGACAAAACAATTATGTAGTTCACTTTGATACATGTTGCGGTTCACTTGCCTTATGTCTGCGGTTGACTTGCCTGGTCTACACCCGAAAATATACAAAGTATGAAAAAAGACAACAAAAAGTCTTGCGGTTCACTTACCATAAAAAATGTGAAAGTGCTGAAAAATATGATGGGAACGACAAAAAAAGTAATGCGGTTCACTTCTTGATAGTGTTGCGGTTCACTTACGCCCGATGTGAAGCGCAGTCAACTCCCTTCTCTTGCCCATCTGATGCAGTGTGGTTTCCTTCTAAAGTAGTGCGTTTTTCTGTCCGATGCGGTTCACTCGTCGATTTTGGTGACGCAAAAAATAGAGTGTCCGTATTTTGGTAGAATCAAAACTGCTCTTAAACCATAAGGAATTAGAGAGAGTGTTCTACATGAAAAAGTTGTGTCTCGTCGATGTCTTTCCAACGGTGTATCACTCGATTCATTTCGACAAACAGTTTGCAAAAATTTCATGAAAAAACGGACGCTGTCACTAGTCGTCCGCCGCACAATTTTCAAAGTTAACGTAAAATCTTTTGGAATCTCAAAAACTAGTCGTCCCGTTGAGAGTGCAATTATGCAAATATTAGCATAAAATAGATTGGCTATATATATAGTAATACTATTCATCACCCTGGTTGCAGAATAAGTTATTTTCCACCCGAGGTAATCTTACGATCGCTTTATAAATAAATTACATTTGGAATACAAATAGTTACATTCATATTGATTCACTACGTAAAAATTTGGTATAAGAAAATAAAAAAATAGGTTATAAGACCAAAAATATCGCATTTTATGTATGCTTTTACGTTCCTAACTTTACGTAACATAAAATATTTTTTATGGCGAGTATATATTTTCTTACGTTCTCTTTTTACATATGAAATAAGACAAAATTTACAAAATCTAAAAATACGGTGCATTGACTAAAAAATAGAGAGGGGGTGAAGAATAACTATTGACTCATTGTGGGGGAGTAGGTGGCAGAGATGAACGACAGGGTCTCGCCAATGAGTAACATGTCCCGCCATAACCATCTCCGCAGTTGCGCTGCACCATGCCTTGACGCCACCCTGCCATAGTCGCCGCTAAGGTCGTGAAGGATCAATAAGAATGTCCAGAGGAAGGGTGAATAGAACACTTAACCAAATATGGACTCTTTACCTAATTTTTAATTTCCTTGGCAATTTCAGGCTTTTTTAGCAATCTATCATGCACCCTACACGTGCAAGTCTACAAGAGTATGGGCAGCGAAAAATAGAGGCATGCAAGTGAAAGTAGACAAGTAGAGTTAGAGATTCGAAAGCACGAGTTGGCTCGGTGAAAATGTTTTCTGTGGTTCGGATAGTTGGTGCTATCTTACATCCACATTGCTGGAGACTTTGACTCACTGTCGGTGTGCTTAGCATATGGTTCCTCCTGAGCACACTCAAATGGGCCTCCCAAGAAAAAAATTCGTAACTCAACCGATTTAAGTTGTGGGCTATGTTGAAGAAGCTTGGCCTCATTCAGTTGTACTTGGGCCAGTCAAGCAAATCACGATTATTCGTGAAGATGAAACATCCAAGGATACTTGGAGCCCCGAGCACTGAACATCTATAACATAGCTAGAAAGTGGTGGCACCTAGATGTTTTGCCCAACACCACCAAGATCCCCAGCACAACCAAAAGCCTCTAGACACGGTTACCTCGGGCTCAAACGGTTGGGTCAGTCAAGGCGAATCTTCCTACTAAAAATTTAATGCGGAATAAATGCTTGACGACCAGTCATTTAGTGCTAAACATGGTATCTATGGAAGAGGATATAGAATGATGGTGTTTTTTGTAGGACGGTAAGGCGACTCCCCGTGCGATAAGAGAAATAACCAATCAGGACGATGATACAACAAGGTAAACGTTTGTGGCCGATGGATCGGCCAGGAGTTCGGCCGGTCGCACCGCTCGCTACCATGCAAGCCCACCTTATCCCTTCGTGGAGTCTTCCTCCTCAGTTCGGTGCCTCTCTTTTTGCTCCTTTTTCTTCGCCACCATCAATCGCTAACCAATGCACCTCCACGGCTTGTTCTGTGCCCAACCACGTCACTCCATCGTTGCCGATGATCCCCTCTCCCATCCCGGTGGCTAGGGCCACCTACAAACCCCGTGGGTCCTACTGATGTCCTCCTCCCAACTTCGGCTTCGAGTCCTCGTCGGCGAAGCTACGGGGACCATCCACCAGGTTGCTGCAACGATGTAGTGGTGGTGGTACACACTGATGACCCTCAAGTATAGGGAATCAATCGTAGTCCTTTCGATAAGTAAGAGTGTAAAACCCAACGAGGAGCAGAAGGAAATGGCAAGCGGTTTTTAGCAAGGTATTCTTTGCAAACACTGAAATTATCAGTAACATATAGTGTGATAGCAAGAAATTTGTAACGAGCAACAAGTAGCAATGGTAACAATGGTGCAGCAAGGTGGTTGATGTCGCTTGAAACTGCGTCAGTATTTCCCCAAAGAGGAAGGGATGATGTAGTACAACTACGGTAGGTATTTCCCTCAGTTGTGAAACCAAGGTGTCAATCCAGTAGGAGAACCAAGCAACACTATGTAAACAGTACCTGCATACAAACAAAAAAATACTTGAAACCCGACGCATATGAGGGGTTGTCAACCCCTCTTCGAGTAACGACGCTAGAAATTGTCAAGTTGACGGGATAAATTTTGTGTAGGTTGGACAAATAGATCTCGATAAAACACAAAATAAAATAAGTAATAAAAAGTGCATCAAGGTATTTTTCGGTTTTTGGAATAATGGATCTGAAAACAAAAGCGAATAAAAATAGATCTCAAAGCAAATATGATAAAGAATAGACCACGGGGCCGTAGATTTCACTAGTGGCTTCTCTCGAGAAATAGCACATGGTGGGTAAACACTGTTGGGCAATTGATAGAAGATTGAATAATTATGACGATATCCAAGACAATGATCAATATATAGGCATCACATCCTAGATTAGTAGACCGACTCCTGCCTGCATCTACTACTATTACTCCACACATCGATCGCTATCCAGCATGCATCTAGTGTATTAAGTTCATGGAGAAACGGAGTAATGCAATAAGAACGATGACATGATGTAGATGCGATCTATTCATGTAGGAATAGCCCCATCTTGTTATCCTTATAGCAACAATACATGCGTGTCTTGCTGCCCTTTCTGTCAGTGGGAAAGAACACCGCAAGATCGAACCCATCACAAAGCACCTCTTCGCATGGCAAGAAAAATCTATCTAGTTGGCCTAACTAAACCAAAGATTCAAAGAAGAAATACGAGACTATAAATAATCATGCATATAAGAGATCAAAGAAGACTCAAATAATATTCATAGATATAGATCTGATCATAAACTCAAAGTTCATCTGATCCCAACAAACACACGCAAAAACAGTTACATAAAATAGATCTCCAAGAGACCATTGTATTGAGAATCAAGAGAGAGAGAGAGGAAGCCATATAGCTACTGCCTACGGACCTGTAGGTCTATGGTGAACTACTCATGCATCATCGGAGGGGACCAATGAAGATGATGAACCCCTTCATGATGGTGTCTAGATTGGATCTCATGGTTTTGGAACTTGCGGCGACTGGAATTGTGTTTCATCGACTCCCCTAGGGTTTCTGGAATATTTGGGGATTTACAGGGTGAAGTGGCGGTGCGGGATGTCACCGAGGGGGCACAACCCCCCTGGGCGTGCCTGGGCCTCCTGGCGCACCCTGTTGGGTTGTGCCCACCTTGGGCCTCCCCTATGGTACTTCTTTGGCCCACCGAGTGTCTTCTGGTCCAAAAAAATTCTCCAAAAAGTTTCACTGTGTTTGGACTCCATTTGATACTGATATTCTGCAAAAAAGCAAAAAAACAGCAACTGGCACTAGGCACTATGTCAATAGGTTAGTCTCAAAAAACTATATAAAGTTGATATAAAATGATTGTAAAACATCCAAGAATGATAATATAACAGCATGGAACAATCAAAAATTATGGATACGTTGGAGACATATCAGCATCCCCAAGCTTAATTCCTGCTCGTCCTCGAGTAGGTAAATGATAAAAACAGAATTTTTGATGTGGAATGCTGCCTAACATGTTCATCACATATTCTTTTCTTTTGTAGCATGGACATTTGGACTTTTATATGGTTCAAAGAAATAGTCTAGTTTTGACATGAAGATTTCAATACTCAAGCATATCAACAAGCAACTATGTCTTTCAAAATATCAACACTAAAGAAAGTTATCCCTAGCCCATCATGCTCAATCATCGATCCATTCATGAAACACACTCACATATTAGCTACATCCAATGCTCAAGTATGATCATAGTGCTCCCTAGTTGGTGCTTTATAAGAGAAGATGGAGACTCAAATAAAAATAAAAATTACATAAAGTAAATAGACAGGCCCTTCGCAAAGGGAAGCAGGGATTTGTAGAGGTGCCAGAGCTCAAAGCAAAAATTAAGAGATAACCTTTTTTGAGAGGCATACTTTTCCCGTTAACAAAAATGATCGAGTAATTCCCAACACTTTCCATACTAGATATATCATAGGTGGTTCCCAAACAGAAAATAAAGTTTATTCCTTTTTCCACCATTCTTTCACAATCCATGGCTAGCCTTCTCCACGGGTGCCTTCGATACCAACACTTTCCAAGGAATTTATTATTTGACAACATAAAGTAAATTTATTTTTCATTTCGGGACTAGGCATCCCTATTACCGCCGCACTCTCGTGCAATGAAAAGTGAATAAACACTCATCTTGAGAATAACACATCTAGCATGGAAAAAATTGGCCACCCCCTGCCGGTACGAGCACACAAAAAGGAAATTCATTTTGAAAATTAGAGGTGGCACATACAAATTTGCTTAGAACGGCATGGAAATACCGCATATAGGTAGGTATGGTGGACTCATATGGCAAAACTGGGTTTAAAATTTTTGGATGCATACATAGTATTTCTACTTAGTAAAAGTGGAGGCTAGCAAATAGATTGAGAAGCAACCAACCAAGAAACGAAAAATCACATAAGCGAGCATTAAGAATAACTAACACCGAATAATGCACCATAAGTAGGATGTAATTTCAGTGCATAACTATTAACTTTCGTGCTTGCATAGGGAATAAGAAACCTTAACACCAATATTCTTACTAAAGCATAATTACTCACCAACATGACTCACATATCACTATCATCATATCTCAAAACTATTACAAAGAATCAAATTTATTTTGTCCAATGATCTTCATGAATGTTTTTATTATATCCCTGTTGAATATCTATCACCTTGGGACTAATTTCATATGTTGCTTTTGATAAGCTCAAAAAAAAATTGAAGTGAAGAACATGAGCATACATTTTTTAGTCTCTTAAAATAATATAAGTGAAGCATGAGAGAATTTCTTAAAAAATTTACTAACTCTTAAATAAATCTAATTAAAGCGTGAGAGCATTTCGTCAAAAATATTAAAGCACACCGTGCTAAAAAAGATATAAGTGAAGCACTAGAGCAATTCCATAGCTCAAAAGTTATAAGTGAAGCATAAAGAGAAATTCTCACAAATTATAGCATAATTTTGGCTCTCTCAAATTGGTGTGTCCAGCAAGGATAGGTGACACAAACTAGAAAAAAACAAGCAAAGACTCATATAATACAAGACGCTCGAAGCAAAACTCATGATATGTGACGAATAAAAATATAGCTCCAAGTAAAATTACCGATGGTCGTTAGAAGAAACAGGGCATGCCTTCCCGGGCATCCCCAAGCTTAGTTCCTTGGTTATCCTTGAATATTAACTTGGGGTGCCATGGGCATCCCCAAGCTTAGGCTCTTTTCACTCCTTATTCCTTCATCCATCATGATCTCACCGAAAACTTGAAAACTTCAATCACACAAAACTTAACAAAACCTTCATGAGATCTATTAGTATAACAAAGCAAATCACTACTCTAAGTACTGTTGCAAACCCATTCATATTTTATATTTGCATTATACCCAATGTATTCTAACTTTACCATGGCTTATACCCCCCGATACAATCCATAGATTCATCACAATAAGCACAAAACGCAAAGAAAACATAATCAGTCAAAAACAGAACAGTCTGTAGTAATCTGGAAACTTCGTATACTTCGGTAACTCCAAAAATTCTGAAAACTTAGGACAACGTAGGAAATTTGTATATCAATCTTCTCTAAAGAATTAAGAATTTTATTGCGCTTCTGTGATTTTAAACATTTCTGCTACTGGGCGCAAAAGTTTATGTTTTTCAACAAGATCAAATCAACTATCACCCAACATGATCCTAAAGGCTTTACTTGGCACAAACACTAATTAAAGCATAAAAAACACAATCATAACGGTAGCATAATTGTGTAAACACTCAAGAACAGAAAGAAAAAGTCAAAAATAAAATTTATTCATTGGGTTGCCTCCCAACAAGCGCTAGTTAGGCATAACACATAGATTCAAGTATTGTCATCTTTGGTTTTTGATCCATAGGATGCCCTCATGATTTATTCATGTGGTGGCTTAATTCTTGTTCCAGGGAAGTGTTCCATACCCTTTCTTTGTGAAAATTGAAATTTAATATTCCTTTCTTTCATATCAATCACGACACATATAGTGCGTAAAAATGGTCTACCAAGTATAATAAGACAAGACGGATTGCAATCAATATAAAGAACAATAAAATCTATGGGCACATAATTCCTATTTGCAAGAATAAGAACATCATTAATTCTTCCCAAAGGCTTTTTAATAGTAGAATCCGCCAAGTGCAAATTAAGAGAACATTCTTCAATATCGGTAAGACCAAGCACATCACATAAAGATTTCGGAATGGTGGAAACACTAGCACCCAAATCACATAAAGCAAATCACTCATCATTTTTAATCATGACTTTAATGGCGGGTTCCCATTCATCATGTAATTTTCTAGGAATTGAAATCTCTAATTCCAACTTTTCTTCTAAAGCTTTCATCATGGCATCCACAATATGTTTAGTAAAAGCTTTATTTTGTTCATAGGCATGAGGTGAATTTATCATGGATTGCAACAAAGAAATACAATCAATCAAAGAACAATTATCATAATTAAAGTCTTTGTAATCCAAAAGAGTGGGCACAACACTAGCTAAAGTTTTGACCTCTCCAAACCCACTTTTATCAATTTTCTCAACAAGATTTTCACCCTCTGAATTATCAGGACGCGTTCTAGCTAAAGTTGAATCTTCTTCAATCCCTTTATCATCAATTTTAATTTTACTAAACAAGGAATCAATAGAAGAAACAGTAATCATTTTAAGATCTTCATCATTTTTATGAAGCAATCACTAGAAAACACTCTTTCTAAAAATTCCCTTTTAGCTCTAAGCATAGCGGTTCTTTGCTTACTTTCATCCATAGAAACATATAAAGCTTTAGTTGATTCATCAACCTTGGGTACAAAAGTTTTCAACTTGAGATTTTCTACATCGTGAGAAATTCTATCAATGCTCCTAGACATATCATTAGTCTTATTCATCTTTTCTTCTATTGTAGTATTAAAAACCTTTTGAGCATTGATAAATTCTTTAATATTGTTCTCAAGATAAGAGGGGTTCATATTATTATTTTAAGAAAAATTACCATAGGAATTACCGTAATTATTAGAGGAATTTCCAGGAAAAGGCTTAGGATTCAAATTACCTCTATAAGCATTGTTATTAAAATTATTCCGCGAGACAAAATTCACATCTACGGGATCACTATTTTTCTCAATCAAAGTAGACAAAGGCATATCATTAAGATTAATAGGAGCACTTTTATTAGCAACCAATTTCATAAGAGCATCAAGTTTTTCACTCAATGTACTAATTTCTTCAACCGAATTAACATTTTTACTAGTGGGTGCTCTTTCAGTATGCCTTGTGAATAATATGCCATGATATTGTCTAGAAACTTAGTAGCTACACCCAAAGTAATCTCCATAAAAGTACCACTTGCGGCGGAATCTAAAAGATTTCTAGAAACAAAATTCAATCTCGGATAAATTTTTTGTATGAACATCCAAAGATTTAAACCATGAGTAGGACAATTTCTTAGCATGAATTTCATTCTTTCCCAAGATTGTGCAACATGTTCATGATCAAGTTGCTTAAAATTTATGATTTGAGTCCTAAGGGAAATAATCTTGCGGTGTCCTCACTCAGTGACAGTAGGGGTAGTGAGGCACATATTTGTATTGTTGTCATTAAGGATAAAAAGATGGGGTTTTTACCATATTGATTGGATCGATCCCTCTACATCATGTCATCTGATACGTCTCCAACGTATTGACTTTTCCTAACGCTTTTCCTCTTGTTTTGGACTCTAATTTGCATGATTTGAATGAAGCTAACCTGGACTGACGATGTTTTCAGCAGAACTACCATGGTGTTGTTTTTGTGCAGAAATAAAAGTTCTCAGATTGGAACGAAACTTTGCGAGGATTGTTTATCCAGTAAAAGAGACTTTCTGGAGCCAAGAACCACCGGCGGGGGGGGGGGGGGTACCTGGGTGGGCACAACCCACCAGGGCGCGCCCCCCTCCAAGCGAGCCGAGGTGGGTTGTCCCCACCTGGTGGCTGATACGTCTCCGATGTATCTATAGTTTATGAAGTATTCATGCTGTTATATTATCATTCTTGGATGTTTTACAATCATTTTATAGCAACTTTATATTAATTTTTGGGACTAACCTATTGACCCAGTGCCTAGTGTCAGTTGCTGTTTTTTGCTTGTTTTTTACATCGCAGGAAATCAATATCAAACGGAGTCCAAACACCCTGAAACTTTTTGTGGATTTTTTATGGACCAAAAGACATCTAGTGGGCCAGAGAAGCACTTGGGGGGGGGGGTGCCCCGAGGGGGGCACAACCCACCAGGGCGCGCACGGGGGCCCAGGCGCGCCCAGGTGGGTTGTGCCCACCTCGGTGGCCTCCCGCACCCCCTCTTCGTCCTATAAATCACCAAATATTCCAAAAACCCTCGGGGTGACCCTAGATGAGAAGTTCCACTGCCACAAGCCTCTATAGCCACCGAAAACCAATCTAGACCCATTCTGGCACTCCGTCGGAGGGGGAAATCGTCACCGGTGGCCATCTTCATCACCCCGGCGGCCACCATGATGAGGAGGGAGTAGTCCACCCTTGGGGCTGAGGGTTTGTACCAGTAGCCATGTGTTTATTCTCTCTCTCTCTCCCTCTCTCTCGTGTTCTTGAGATGTTACGATCTTGATGTATCACGGGCTTTGTTAATACAGTCAGATCATATGGTGTTTACCCCTCTCTATCTTTTGATGAATTGAGTTTTGCCTTTGAGATTTCATTTTATCGGATTGAATACTTTTATGGATTTGAGAGCACTTGATATATGTCTTGCAAATGAATACTCATGGTGACAATGGGGTATCATATTGATTCACTTGATGTATGTTTTGGCACTCAACTCGCAAATTCCCGAGGTGACATTGGGGTAATCTATGCATAGGGGTTGATGCACGTTCTTGTCTTTGTTTCTCCGGTAGAAATCTTGGGGCACTCTTTGAGGTTCTTTATGTTGGCTTGAGTATTATGAATCTGAAATTATTTGGTGTTATTTTAGTACGAACTCTTGGATAGATCGGTCGGAAAGAATAGCTTCGAGGTGGTTTCGTACCCTACAAACGATTTCTTCTTATGTTCTCCGCTAGATAAGAACTTTGGAGTGATTCTTCGTTGCACGTTGAGGGATGGTTATGTGATCCAATTATATTATCATTGTTGAGAGATTGCACTAGCGAAAGTACGGACCTTAGGCCTCTTTTCAAGCATTGCAATACCGTTTGTGCTCACTTTTGTTACTTGCTACCTTGCTGTTTTTTCTTGTTCTTATTACAAAAATCAATATCTACTATCATTACTACACTTTTATCACCATCTCTTCGCCGAACTAGTGCACCTATACAAATTCCCATTGTATTTGGTGTGTTGGGGACAAAAGAGACTTTTTATTATTTGGTTGGGGTGTTGTTTGAGAGAGACCATCTTCATCCTATGCCTCCCATGGATTGATAAACCTTAGGTCATCCACTTGAGGGAAAATTGCAACTGTCGTACAAAACTCTGCGCTTGGAAGCCCAAGACGAGTCTACAAGAATAAAGTTGCGTAGTAGACATCAGTGGCCCTGCAGACCTCCACCCTGATACTAGAAATTCATATTTTCGGAGAAAATAACCAGGGAGAAAGAATTATTGCATTTCGTGAGATGGAGCCGCCGCCACCTCCTGTTCTTCATTGGGAGGCCAGATCTGGAGTCCGTTTGGGGCTCCGGAGAGGGTGATCGTCGATCTCCTTCATCACCAACCCTTCTCCATCACCAATTCCATGATGCTCCCCACCGGAAGTGAGTAATCGTTCATAGGCTCGCTGGTCAGTGAGGAGTTGGATGAGATTCGTCATGTAATCAAGTTAGTTTTGTTAGGGTTTGATCCCTAATATCCATTATGTTCTGAGATTGATGTTGCTATGACTTTTCCATGCTTAATGCTTGTCACTTTGGGCCCGGGTGCCATGGTTTCGGATCTGAACCATTTTTGTTATCACCATTATATCTATGTTCTAGATTCGATCTTGCAAGTTATAGTCACCTACTACGTGTTATGATCCGGCAAACCCGGAGTGACAGAAGTCGGGACACTTCTCGGTGATGACCGTAGTTTGAGGAGTTCATGTATTCACCGTGTGTTGATGATTTGTTCCGGTTTTCTATTAAAAGGCGGCCTTAATATCCCTTAGTTTCCAATTGGACCCCACTGCCACGGGAGGGTAGGACAAAAGATGTCATGCAAGTTCTTTCCATAAGTACGTATGACTATTTACAGAATACATGCGTACATTAAATTTATGAACTAGAGCTAGTGCCGTATCGCCCTAGGTTATGACTGTTATATGATGAATATCATCCAATGAATTCACTGATCCAATGCCTACGAATTTCTCTCATATTGTTCTTGGTAAGTTACTATTGCTATTGTTACTATTGCACTTGCTACGAAATCATTTCTATCACTGTTACCGTTACTATTGTTGTTGCTACTACTATCAAAACTATCATACTACTTTGCTACTGATCACTTTGCTGCAGATAATTAATATCCAGGTGTGGTTGAATTGACAACTCAGCTCCTAATACTTGCAAATATTCTTTGGCTCCCCTTGTGTTGAATCAATAAATTTGGGTTGAATACTCTATCCTCAAAAATTGTTGCAATCCCCTATACTTTTGGGTTATCAGGACCTTTTTCTAGCGCCGTTGCCGGGGAGCATAGCTACATTTGTGGAGTCACTTGGGATTATTATCAAATTATCACTATGAAGAATCTGAAGGACGCTAAGACTAAGATTTTTCCCTCTAAGACGAGGGGAGGTAAGGAACACTACAAAAAAAAGACACATCCGTGACATTTTGGGCCGAACGAAACTTTTTTCTGTCATACATATGACACTTCTATGACGATAATTGTGACAAAGCCCGGTATCATCATAGATGTGGTGGGATCCTACTTCTATGACAAAAAATCATGATAGAAAATGGGCTTTTCGTCCTGGGCGGGCCGGAGACGCAACGGTATGACATTCTTTGGGCCGTCCATGATGGAAAAAACCGTGGTAGAAGCGAGGGCGAGGAAAATTTCGGGGAGTTCCCGGTTACGGTGGGCGGTCGGGGGCCAAGCGATGCGCGTTTCTCTCATACACGTACGCGCGTGTGTGCAAGGCATTGGTTCTAACTGAACCTGAGCGAGGCGTTGGACTCTAACTGAACCCGACCGATTGCACTGCAGGCTACACGTTACTGAACCCGAGCGATTGACCGATGGCTGTTAACTGAACCCGATCGAGCGATTCCTTCGCTACTGCTGCTAACTGAAGCCGATCGATTGGATGAACAGTGAGCGTTGTGGGGGGGGGGGGGTTGGATGAATAGTGAGTGGTGGGGGTGGATGCAGGACCCCGTGGCATTTCCTCTGGATGAACAGGACGACCCCGTGGAGGGTTGGATGAATAGTATACGATGGAGGGGTGCCCTTGGAGGGGTGGTTGAACAGTAGCCGGTGGAGTAGCGCACGGTGGAGGCTGGATGAACAAGAGCCCGTGAAGGCTGGAGGAGGTCGACGGTAGCCCGTGGAGGCTGGAGGAGGTCGACGGTGGAGATGAACATTATCCCGTGGAGTCCCATTTTGCGGTACGCCACACCCCTCACGATGAACATGACCCTCGTTTCGACCGTAGCGCTCCAACACAAGTCCGTTTTGTCCGTTTTGCAGTACGCCACACCCCTCCCGATCAACAGGACCCCCGTTTTGACCGTAGCGCTCCAACACAAGTCTGTTTCGTCTGTTTTGCGGTACACCACACCCCTCACGATCAACAGGACCCCCGTTTCGATCGTAGGAGGTCCGTTTCCTCTGTTTTGCGGTATGCCAGACCCCTCTCGATGAAGAGGATCCCGTTTCGAACGTGGCTGGTCGAACACAAGGCCGTTTCCTCCGTTCTGCGGTACGCCAAGCCTCGTTTCCATCGCCTGTTCCGTCCAAGCCCTCTCGATGAACACGACGATGCATTCCGTTCCGACCCAGCCAGTTGGCTCCCCATGAACACGATGATGACGCTGTTTCTCCGTTCCGACCCATCCTTGTACACGAGCCCTGGTCGTACGTATGCGCGAGTAGGCGTTCGAGACCCCGCCCGTATGTACACATACGTGGCCGTATTTTCTTTATTGCACACTGGCCGATGTATGTACATGTACATGCTATGTGCGCGCCTCTACTACGACACGTACGCGCCTCTACATCGACATGTGCACGCCTCTACATCCACGAGTATATATGTACGTACACGTTCATGACCAAAATGACAACTTTATGTATGTTTCGACCAGGTGGGTGCTGATAACCCACAAGTGTAGGGGATCGCAACAGTTTTCGATAAGTAAGAGTGTCGAACCCAACGAGGAGCTAAATGTAGAATAAATATTCCCACAAGTTCTATTGACCACCGATACAACTCTACGCACGCTTGACGTTCGCTTTACCTAGAACAAGTATGAAACTAGAAGTACTTTGTATGTGTGATAGGATAGGTTTGCAAGATAATAAATAGCGCATAAATATAAACTAGGGGCTGTTTAGATAAAGAAGCAATAATGTAAATATAGCGAGTGTGGAAAAGTGGTGGTAGGAGTTTTGAAATTGTCCCTAAGCAATTGACTACGTTACTAGACCGGTAATCACTATTGCAATTCTATTTGAGGGAGAGGCATAAGCTAACATACTTTCTCTACTTGGATCATATGCACTTATGATTGGAACTCTAGCAAGCATCCGCAACTACTAAAGATTCATTAAGGTAAAACCCAACCATAGAATTAAAGCATCAAGTCCCCTTTATCCCATACGCAACAATCCCCTTACTCGGGTTTGTGTTTCAGTCACTCACGCAACCCACTATAAGCGAATCATGAACGCATTGCAACACCCTACAGCGGGAATCCCTCACGCTTGCGTGACACGGAGGGCACAATAGGACAACACCAATAATAAAACATGCAACTCAAACCAATCATAGCAATTCATCAATCACCGATAGGACAACGAAAATCTACTCAGACATCATAGGATGGCAACACATCATTGGAAAATAATATGAAGCATAAAGCACCATGTTCAAGTAGAGGGTACAGCGGGTTGCAGGAGAGTGGACCGCTGGATATAGATGGGGGAAGGTGATTGAGATGTTGGTGAAGATGATGGAGGTGTTGGTGAAGATCACGGTGATGATGATGACCCCCGGTGGTGTTCCAGCGCCACCGGAAGCAAGGGGGAGAGAGCCCCCCTTCTTCTTCTTCTTCTTCCTTGACGTCCTCCCTAGATGGGAGAAGGGTTTCCCCTCTGGTCCTTGGCTCCCATGGTGTGGGAGGGGTGAGATCCCCTCCGAGATTGGATCTATCTCTCTGTTTCTGCGTTCTCAGATTCTACCCCTTCACCGTTTCTTAAATATCCGGAGATCCATAACTCCGATTGGGGTGAATCTTTTGCTCAGATTTTTCTCGTAAAATTAGCTTTCTTGCGGCAAAAGAAGTGCGTCAACTGCCTTACGGGTGGCCCACGAGAGTCTAGGGCGTTCCCAGGGGGCGAGCGCCCCCCTGTCTCGTGGCCACCCCAGACACCGTTTCGCGTCGATTCTTCCTCCGAAAAATCCCAAATATTCCAAAATAATTCTCCGTCCGTTTTTATCCTGTTTGGATTCCGTTTGATATTGGGTTTGTGCGAAACATAAAACATGTAACAGACAGGAACTGGCACTGGGCACTAGATCAATATGTTAGTCCCAAAAATAGTATAAAAAGTTGCCAAAAGTATATGAAAGTTGAAGAATATTGGCATGGAACAATCAAAAATTATAGATACGACGGAGACGTATCAAGTCCCAAATGTCAGGCACTTCCTTGTGTGCGAAGATGTAGCTGGTTGGTCCCAGCATTCAGGGGGGCGAATCATTTTTCTTGCCCGGACGCACTTCCTTGCGTGCGAAGATGTAGCTAGTGGGCCCCAGCAGTCAGGGGGGAAACATTTTTTTTGTGAAATACGGTGGCCCGTCCGGTGGGTCCCTCCTATCAGGTGGAGGAATCATATTTTTCGCGTAATAAGGAGGCATTTCCTTGCTGCGGCCGTGGACCCAGCTGTCAGCCTCTCCACGTACAGTCCATGTCCGATGGAAGTCGTTCCTTGACCACGTTGACCACGCCGTGCCGAGAGCACCAGGGCGGTGGATGATGGCGAGGCCTAGGAAGGGGATGATGGGGAGCCGGAGAAGACGCGGCAGTGGAAGCCCGCACGGAGAGGAGTACGAGGGTTCACTGGTTCGGCTGCGGTGTGAGGCTGCCGTCGCCGCAGGGCCTGGCTAGCAGTGGGAATAGTAGGGGGCGGCGAGGCCTCCGCGGTAGCATAGCCAGCCACGGGAGGCAGGAGCATGCGGCACGACCGACGCTGCTTTGGGCGGCTGGATCAAGAAGACCAGAGGTTGAAGAAGCACTACGGCCGTTGGATGGACATCGTACGGTCACTGGAGCTAGAATCGTTTATATTGACTAAGTTGACAAAGCCCTCCATCCCCGTCAACTTAGTAGGCCCACAAGTCAGCCTCCCACCAAGGTGGGTCCCAGCTAGCAGGGGGAGTATTCATTTTTTTTGTGCGTAATAAGGGGCACTTCCGGTGGGTCTGAGCTGACAGCGGGGGGAACGTTTTTTTCGCAAAAATATGGTGGCCCGTCCGGTGGGTCCCAGCAGTCAGGGGCAAACGTTTTTTTCATGAAATACTGGTGTCCCGTCCGGTGGGTACCTACTGTCAGGTGGAGGAATAATTATTTTCCGCGTAATAATCAGGCACTTCCTTGCGGCTGCCGTGGACCCAGCTGTCAGCCTCTCCACGTACAGTACTCTTCCGATGGAAGTCGGTCATTGACCACATTGACCACGCCGTACCGAGAGCACCACGACGGTGGATGACGGCGAGGCCTAGGAAGGGGACGACGTGGAGCTGGGGAAGACGCGGTAGTGGAAGCCCGCACAGAGAGGAGTATGAGTGTTCACTGGTTCGGCTGTGGTGTGAGGCTGCCGTCGCTGCAGAATAACAGGGGGTGTGGGTGAGTGGAGGGATGGCCTGGCCAGTGGTGGGAGAAGTATGGGTGCGGTGAGGCCTCCGCGGTAGCACAACCGGCCACGGGAGGCAGGAGCAGGCGGCACGACCGGTGCTACTTTTTGCGGCTGGAGCAAGAAGAATAGAGGTTGAAGAAGCACTATGACCGTTGGATGGACATCATACGGTCACTGGAGTATTGACTAAGTTCACAAAGCCCTCCGTCCCTGTCAACTTAGTAGGCCCACAAGTCAGCCCAACAATATGGTGGGTCCCAGCTAGCAGGGGGTATTCATTTTTTTGGGTGTAATAAGGAGGCACTTCCTTGCGTGCGAAGATATAGCTGGTATGTCCGACCTGTCAGCGGGGGGAACGTTTTTTCGCGAAATGCGGAGGCCCTTCCTATGGGCCCTAGCTGTCGGGTGGAGGAATCATTATTTTGCACGTAATAAGGAGGCATTTCCTTGCGTGCAGCCATGGACCTAGCTGTCAGCCTCTCCACATACAGTACCACGTTGACCAGGCCGCGCTGAGAGCACCAGGGCGGTGGACGACGACGAGGCCTAGGAAGGGAACGACACGGAGCCAGGGAATACTCGGCAGTTGTTTCCCACATGGAGGAGTACGAGGGTTTACTAGTTCATCTGCCGTCCCCGGAGAATAACAACAGGTGTGGGTGAGTAGAGGGATGGCTAGGCCAGCGATGGGAGTACGGTGGGGTCGTGAGGCCTGCGCGGCAGCATAGCCGGCCGTGGATGAGGGAGTAGGCAGTCCCGCCGGCCCTTGTTTGAGCGGCTGGATCATAAAGAGCAGAGATTGAAGAAGCACGACAACCGTTGGATGGACATCCAATAGTCACTGCTCTCGTGTGTTGACTAAGTTGACAGGGTGTTGCGTGCGCGTCAACCTTTTTTATGAAAGCATACACGTCAACCTGTAGTAGGCGCACAAGTCAGCCTCAAATATGTGGAAAACAACATACAACCCATCTGCCATTATTTCTAATAATGTACATCCCATTTGCTAATTCTTAAGAATTGTTTTGGAGCCCATCTTCTTTTTGTTAGCATGACACCCCATATTGTGGCCATGGTCAAAAAGAATACGGAGTTTTGCATAATTCGGTGCGGCCAACTGCTTTTAATCCAGAAATATCGATTCACATTCAAACTATTTTGAAAAATAATTTATAATAATATAAAATCCAAATAATTGTCCACGCATAAAAATCAATGGAATTTAAAATCTTGTAATGAAAAAAATTGAAACTAATTCCCGGTTTGATGCGTTTTAAAAATGTACATCCCATTTCTGGGCAAACCGAATGAAACCCTCCTCATCTTGAAAGATTTGCAGCCCAGCAGGGCCGATAAAGCAAGTAGGCCTTGTTTGGGTATTTCTTTAAAAAAATAGAACTGGGCTAGCCATTTTCAGCAAGAAAAAAACACAACTGGGCTCATGATGTGGTAAACATAAATAAAACCCTGGCTAGACGGGCCACAGCCCCGTTGTTACCCCGATCCGTCGCTAAAACTAGTATAAATAACAACTGCTTGTTCCTAAAAAAAAAAACTACGCGACCTGCTGGGTCCCTGGTGTCAGCCGCTCGTAGTGTAATTCTCTCGTTTATTGACTACATTGACAATGGCGTGAGCCCCAGATGTCCAACCATTAGGAGGAACCATATTTTTGGGCTTGTAATATAGAGGCACTTGCTTGCGTACTGCCATGACACTGGTGGGTCCCTACTGTCAACCTCTCCACGTACAGTCATCTCCTTGTTCCTCTCGGTTGTTGACGACGTTGACAACGCAAGAGGGCCGCACACCGCGCATGGCGAGCGAACCAAGGCCGCAAGGAGGAGGACGGCGGCGAGGCCTCAAACGGAACGAACATGAGCCGTGGAAGATGCGCTGGTCCAGTCGCAGGCGGAGGGGAGTACGAGGATTGACTGGTTCGGGTGCGGGTGCGTGTTGGGGCTGACGTCGCTGGAGAATAACAGGACGTGTGGGGGAATAGTGGGAGGGACTGGCCAACATTGGAGGGTACGTACGGTAGGGCGGCGGAGGCGCAGCCAGCACTACTAGGAAAAGGCCTACTAATGGCGCACCTAATTTGGCCATTAATGGCGCATTAGCGGCGCGCCATTAGTACCACGCCATTAGTATATTTTACTAATGGCGCACCCCCTGGTGCGCCATTAGTATCTGATATACTAATGGCGCACCACTGATGCACCATTAGTGTATACAGAAGTGCGCCATTAGTATGCCTCCCAGGGGCCATGTATACCCAGGTGCTCTGGCATACTAATGGCGCACGACAGCAAGATGCGCCATTAGTAACCTCGGCCTACTAATGGCGCACTCTTCAGTGATGCGCCATTAGTATGCTTTGTCATACTAATGGCGCACTGTCATGTGATGCGCCATTAGTATGAATATTAGGTTTTTTTTATTTTTTATTTTCTGTTTTTTGCACAGGTTACAAAATGTATAATTTGACAAAATATAGACAGCACACATCAACAACAGATTCATCGAATACAATAGAAGATTAGTCTTTGAATACAATTCATCATATTAGTCTCCGAATACAATTCATCATATTAGTCTCCGAATTGAAAAGATCGAACAAAGATAGAACATTATATTACAAGTCTCGAGACCGCGAGTAGCGAGTTTGTCTTCACATTACAAGTCGATATCGATCATCTAAACTACCATCACATAAAAGAGAGTTGCGGTCATCACGATGAGCATCATCACGATGAAACTCGTCTTCATCCGGTTCCTCCAACGCTCCCTCCCCTCTCCCGCTAGATAGCGGGCGTATCTAGATTCGGCCTCGGCCCTAGTGGTGTACCCTTTGTAACTGTTACCGCTGAATCGGTGAACCTGTCTCCGACACTCCTCCCAGTCGTCGTAGACTCCGGGAACCTTACCCTTGTACACGACATACGTCGGCATCGCTATGCACTAGCCAAACGAAACGTTAGTACCAATTCACAGACAATACATAAGCAATATATAAGTATGCAACAGAACGATCGGAAGAGAAAAGCAAGACATTAATAGCATCGATTACATCTAAGTTGAACGACTCTCGAAACCAAAGAGACATACTACAAGTTCATTAAAGTTTAATTACAACATGAGCCAATCGATGTTTCAGAACTAGACACAGCATCACTGCTTTCGACTCGACTCAAGGGACCGAAGCGTGGATGAAGCCGCCGTCTATCGTGGGAGTCATGAAAGAACGGGCGTTGTCAGCCTGCATTTGTAGCATTGTGTCGATGTCACTGTTGGACGGTTGATTTCTGAGGTAGAACTGCCCCGAGGTACGAAGGACATCTTGATGGATGATTTCCGCAAACTCCGACTGGATGCGAAAGAATTCTTGTCTGATGTCCGCGTCCTGGATTGCCGACACGCTCGCGGCCCAATCTTTGAGTCTACTCGGTAGCAGAAGTTGATGATGGTCCCGTACGATCGCCCGCATGTGATGGATGGCGTAGTAGGCACCCTTCTGACCGCCAGGCGGCTGCTTGACGCAGCAGAACGTCGTATTGTGGGAGAACACGTGCTTGCCGTACTTACGAATAGGCCTGGTGAAGGTGCCTCCAGATTTGACGTAGCCGGGGAGAACATCATCAAGAACCTTCTTGACATTTGTGTAGTCTACGTTCGACTGACGGTCCGGGTCGAAATACGTGGCCATGGAATATTTGGGGCTTAGGAGGATGAGCGTGCAATGTGTGTCACTGCAGAAAACACGGAATGTTAAAAGAAAAACGATCGAAATCTAAGAATTCATATGTTACGGGGCGGTTGAGGGGAGGACTTACTCGGGAAAGTAAGGCACGAGGAAGTTATCCTTATCTTGGTTTGCCAGAATGACGCCTTCGAGGTAAGAACTCGCGACTTGCCGGTCCCCAGCGCTGCCCAAGATCTTGGCACGCATGTAGAAGGGGTCGACTATCACGATGTCCGGGGTCTTGTCGCGAATGATCCGCATCTCCATACTCAGCGAAAATAGCCGAACAAAGGTGTAGTGCAGCGGATGAAGGTTCAACATAGCGTGGATGTCATCAAACCGCAGGACGATCGTACCCCCGATGGAGTTATCCACAAAGCCCTTGCCCTCTGGCACCTTGGCCGCGAAAACCGGGTATGCCACATCCTTCTCTCTGAGACGCCGCTTCTCCAAAGAAAGAACACTGTCATGCAGACTCCGCATAGCACCGGTTGCAGCATTGAGCATATTTGTCGGTAGCATCGCCCTACCCGCCACATGCACCCTCCTCGAGATATCCTCAGGTGAAGGTGGCCCGTCCTGAGCACGGATCGTACTCGGTGCCGGCTGGCTCGCACCCTTGTTAGTCTTTCTTTTGCGTGCCTTCTTCTTCTCCTGTAATGGGACCGAGTTCTGCTCACAGACCGCCTTCTTGAGTGTATTTGGGCTGATAATATTTCGCACCTCGCCTATCTGAGGCTCGGTGGAGTCGGCAGCTGGAGGCGTCTCCTGAGAGCTGAACGGCAGACGACGCCTGTTGCAACTTGGCTTCTCCGCGGTACCAGCTAGATCGCGCACGTCTTTTGTTGGGTTGGGTTCTTGAGAAGGAGCCCCCATGAAGTCGCCATCGTACCCATGTTCGGCAAAGTACTGATCGACGTTGCCAAATGTATCGTCGTCGTAGTCGTTCTGATCCTGTGCCATATGCATGTTTGGATCCAGTGGCATAGGGATGTCCGGCACCGTTGCGGCGGTCTTGCCATGGGGCCGACTTGGCGCCGGCACGACTGGCGGTGTTGTCTTTGGGGTGGTGTCCCCCGCCCCCAAACGAATCTGGCTCTTCGGCCAAAGCAGGGGCCAGCTCAGGCAGGCGCTGAGGGTCATCACATCATCATCGTCGGCCCCGACGGGTCGAATCGGAGGTAACAACTCGTCGCAGCCTGGCAGCACCCGAACCAGTTGAACCCTAAACAAGTTGGGTGGCATCTGGGTACCGTGGAACAAGGGGTTGCCCGGTTGAACGATTTTGCCCTTGGCGACATCGACCAACTCGTTGTTCACGAAGTGCAGGAGAGTGCACGGAACGTCGGCGGCGCCCTGCGAAAACATGTAGGGCGTCAGGGATGCCCAGTCAAAGGCAAGGAGATGAAGTCCTCGGCCGAGAGAGGCTTAATTAGTTACCGTGATGATGGCGTCGAGCTCGGCTAATGTCGAGGCACCGCCAACGGCGGGCGTGCAGTTGACGGAGGGGCCGCTTGCTGCAGAGGTGCCGGCCGGCGTACACCCGGGTGCATTAAGCTCCCGTGCCGGCGTCGGAGACACCAATGCCGCCTCCACCGGAGACACCAATGGCCCCGCCATCGCATTCTGCGAGTTGCTGGCCGTGAAGCTAGGAATCGGGGGCGGCCCCTGTTGGCCGCCCGCAATCCACGCACTCAACCCCTGGATCAAGGTAGGCACAATGGCGGTGATCGTCGCTCCGAGTCGTTGTTCCACTTGCTCTTGGACAATCTCCGGAATCCGCGCCACCTGTGCCTTGAGTTCTTGAACCTCGCGCGCCTGGCTTTCCGAGCTGGTCTTTTTCTCCTTCCGCACACCAGCGGTATAGTATGACCCCCATTTTGTGGACAAGCCTTTGCCGGCCACACGACCAGCTGACGTCGGCTTACTGAGCTTATCCTTGTTCTTCATTACATTCAACGCCCTATTTAGAGTGGTGTCCCAAGGGTTGCTCGTAGTCGACCCCGCGCTACTGCTTTCAGTCGCCTGCGGAAGGAATGTGAACCATTTAGAAATTTGGCTTCATTAATTAGAATGCAACCATATGGAGCTAATTACGCGGGGGTGTATTCCTTACCAGAACAAGCTCAAGCGCCCTGGTCTTCGGATCCGTGGTAAGCTCCTTTGTTATCGGGTCCTCCTTGTACCGGGCCCTGACATAGTTCCTAGTCTGCTTGTTACCGCTGTATTTCTCGAAGCGGGGCGGTAGGCCTTGCTCGGCACGCTCCGCGTCCTCCTTGTCCCATATAGGCTCCGCCACTCTGTAACCGCCGGGACCGAGTTTGTGTTCCCCTAAGTTCAGCTCCCGCATTTCTTTCCCCCACTGACTTGATTGGGAGTTTGCGGTGCTCGAGCAATTGATCTTGAAGTCGTTGTAGTCATCTTCGGTGATCGAAGGATTTTTCTCCTTGATCTTCTCATAACTCTCACCTTTCTCGATCATTCTCTTCACATTGCTTTTCCAAGTAGACAGGGCCTTGCTCATCTTCGTGAGGGCAGCATTGTTCACTTTATTCCCTTTGAGGCTTGTGTTTTCAAAAGCAGCGGGGAACTTGTATCGTTCGTGCAGCTTCGTGAAGAGGAGGTTGCGCAAATTCCCTCGGTCAGGATGCCTCAGGTTCTCGGTGTTGATCGAGACGGTGCTCCGGAGAATGCACCCGAGCTGAAGCGAGTACCCCTTGACTATTCGTTCGGGCGCCGTTGGATTCCCGTCGGAGTCCACTTCAGTAACTTCCTCCTTGAGGGTGCGGAGCACGGTCGGGCGCCGGTCCTTCCGTTGCCTCTTCTGTTGGCTGCCATCTGTGCGTGCGCCGCCATCATCAGTGGTGGCATCCTCGGCGGCACCATCAGTGGTGGCATCAGTGGGGTCATCCTCGGCGGTACCATCAGTGGTCTCAGGATCGGTGGGGAAGGCGGCGTCCTCATACAAGTGAGGTTGTTCCTCCATCTCTCGGGACAGCTCCCAGAATGCCTTGCCGCCCGAACCCCCGGCCTCATCGTTCTGGGCCATGTTTCTCTCTAAATAGAAACAAAGTTTGGTCAAAAAGTTGGTTATTGTCAACGAACAAGATCATGGTCTCATCATTTAGGGTTTGTCGACACCGAGGCATCCTAAAATCTAAGCTTTTATCATTGAGGGTTTTTCGACACCGAGGCACGCCTATGGTTTAATGCAGCTAGAATAAAGGGGCACTTGATCCTACTTAATTAACTACTAAGATACCCCGGCCCATGCATTAGTCACAAGTACCCCATATGTCCTATTTTTAGCAAAGTCATGCTAAAATTCACGGAAAATTTCAGCATGACCTTTGCTGAAAATAGGACATATGGAGTACCCGAATTTGCCGGAACGGAAGTTAATCGACATTCCAGCAAACTCAAGGGCCTCTCGGGTGGACAAGGCAAAAAAGGCCTCCATCACAACATGGAAAAATATATATCAGCAAACTCAAGGGCTTTTGCTTTTGCTTTTCAGTGCCAAATTGTAGCTAGTACCAGCAAATTAACATCTAGCAGCAATCTTCCTAGTCTAAGCATCATCTGACCTGGTAACTGTACCAGTTTGGTTCAATTAAAAAAAAGACCTGGTAACTGTACCAGCTACCACATTGTTCACGGACAGCTACCAAACTGTTTCTGTATCAAAACAACATGGTAGCTGTAAATGTGGCAAAGAAGCACAATAAATCTGATAAGTTGGTATACAGCTTCAGGTTCCATACAAAGTCAAATGCCAATGGGCAAAAAAAGTAAGTAGCTAGTTAATTGCCTTATTTTCAGTGTAACAAAAATTATGGGAAAATTTACACTGTTATTAGGGGAAGTTTTATACTGTAATTACATATAAGAAGCATCAGGGCTACACTGAAAATTGCTGAGCTTACACTAAAATACATCTGCACTGCAGGGCTTGTACACACAAATTCAGTTAGATGATCTAACACTGACAAAATAAAGGAAACACCTACTGAACCAATACAGAGATATGAAAGCACAAGTTACTAGCATTTGCCTAAAAACTACATAACTAGGATATGAAAGCACAAGTTACTAGCATTTTCCTAAAAACTACATAACTAGTGGACCAACTCTCTGTCTGTAACAAGAACTATAGATCATGGGTGCTCGGGGGAAAGTAGCACAAACAGACAATGCAAACAACCAATCAACTAGTGAAGCCAATCAAGAACCTAGAGATATAGCTAGCAAACTGAGAAGCACATGCAGAGCAAGAGCAGAGCAGAGCAAAAGAACAAAGCATCAACTTTGTCAAGCGTATGAAATTGCTTAGGTTCAACAGAAAACAAAAATGCCCTGTCAATTTTCAATGCCCTGTTTAATTGACCAAACAAGTGTTTTTATAGGCATAATACAGCAGCACAGTACTCCTAGTGATTCTTGGTGAACTGTGGAAGATTAAAGTACCAGATACTACCATTTCAATAAATATTAAAATGGCCAAAAAAGGCATCATTTGATGAAGCAAACTTGAAGCAGTAGATTAACCAAAAATAAGCTTAACCCTTCAGATACTAACCATTTTATCTAGTGTATAGTTTCTTTGTTTCAGATAGAACCAAGTTTTATCTAGTAGATTAACCAAGTTTCAGATATTAACCAAGGATCTTCCCTTGCAGAAATTGCACATGCCATTCAGAAAGAAAAAGCATTCTGAAGTAGAGTTCAGAAAAAATTTGTCATCATCAACTAACGTCTCAGCGACTTCTACTGTTTTTATTTTTTGAATTCTGGACTTCTACTGTTCTGTTATGTTGGGCTGCACGATGCCATACATTCCTCTATGCACTTCTAAACTTGTAAGATGTAACCTTTCTAGTACACTACAGAAAGAACAACATGGACGTCTCATGACAGCCAGGAGGAGACTTGGAGTCAAACTACCGCTAGCTTGCTCAACTCCCTATGTTCCGACCTCCACGTACAACAGGTGGTTGCGTGCAAATTCTACCTACTCTTGGAAACATATAGAGTCACAGGGTGTTCCTTTCTTGTTTCTGTTCAAGAACCTTGAGAGGAAAAGACAACAAGTTGATGATTATTATCAGCAAAGACTAGCCAAGACAAACAACGCTATAACTGACTGTTTTGGTTGCATTTGGTTTTTCTAGATGTACAATATCTAAAACTAATGAACCAGGAAGAAAAATGTGAAAAATTGTGAGAGGGGGAGAGGGGGAGAGGAGGAGAGGAGGAGGGGGAGCTCACGGGGGCAGGAGGAGGGTTGGTAGCACCACATTTTCTTGTACAGTTAACCAATTTTCTTGTCGGTTCGAGAGCTGGTAGCACCACATTGATGTGTTTATGCCAGCTAGAGCAGAACTAGTCGTCCTCACAACAGAACATTTGACAGGGCAACAGCAACAGAACTAGTCGTCCTCACAACTAAAATAAACAGGGCAGCAACAACCAGCCATCATGCCTAACTGCCTACCCAATTCCCATTTCAATTTGCACTTGACCAAACCATGTCCATCGTGCCTAACAAGCAGCAACCTATTCATACAAGTCGGGTGAAACATGCATGTGCTAATCAAACATGAAGGAAGGGCATACATATATGATTATTAACCAATCCGAGAGACTTTGCGGGTTTTCTGAACCAAACCAAGTGCAAGTAGCGCTAGATTTTAGCCTTTCGCATCATCACCACTACGAATTCCACAACAGCCCTGACTAATTAACCGCATGATCATAGAAAAGGAGAAAAAATCCCCACCCAGTTCGTCGAACAGAGCAGAGCACAAAAATCCCCTCCAGTGAATTTTACCACGATCTACTACTTGGGGCCGCGAATTCGCAGGACTGTAGGAGCATGGAATGGATAATAAGGAGGCGCATACCTAGAGGAAGAGACGACCACCGACGATTCTGCGAAGTTGAAGAAGAAGAAGCCGATCTGGATGGATGATGACGATCTCCTCCGTGCGCTCCGTGGATATTTGGGCTCCTGTGTGCGCTCAACAATGGTGTCGGGGCGGCGCTGGCGACGGTGGTGTGGACGGGGCGGCGCTGGTGTCAGGGCGGCGTCGAGGGCGGCGGGGCGACGGTGGTGTCGGGGCGGCGCTGGCGACGGTGGTGTGGACGGGGCGGCGCTGGTGTCGGGGCGGCGTCGAGGGCGGCGGGGCGACGGTGGTGTCGGGGCGGCGCTGGCGACGGTGGTGTGGACGGGGCGGCGCTGGTGTCGGGGCGGCGTCGAGGGCGGCGGGGCGACGGTGGTGTCGGGGCGGCGCTGGCGACGGTGGTGTGGATGGGGCGGCGCTGGTGTCGGGGCGGCGTCGAGGGCGGCGGGGCGACGGTGGTGTCGGGGCGGCGCTGGCGACGATGGTGTGGACGGGGCGGCGCTGGTGTCGGGGCGGCGTCGAGGGCGGCGGGGCGGCGGCGTTGGGAGAGGAGAGGGGAAGGGGATCGCGGGCGAGGGCGAGGGAGAGAGAGGGGATCGATACGAAGTAGGGGCGGCACAATACTAATGGCGCACCACCCCTCGGTGCGCCATAAGTACATACATGCTAATGGCGCACCTCACCCAGGTGCGCCATTAGTATTTTTTTTTACTTCTGCTCGAGCCAACAGGTTATCTACCACCTGACCTGATACACATCAAGTCTTCTCTACTAGCTCGACTGGTCAGCAGCTAGTTCTCACACCAGGAGGTCCTGGGTTCGATTCCCAGGCTCCATGATTTTTTTATGCATTTAAAATGCTGTTTGATACTTATTTGTGTTTAAATATGTTCAAACTTGTTTAAATCATAACAGTAATATTTTTTTATAAGACAGTAATAATTTTTTTAAAAATATCATCAAACAGTAATGCATGCCGGTGGAGCGGGGGAGGGTGCGGGGGGTGCGGGGGGTCGGCGGCGGCGGTTGAGTAGGGGAGGGGTGCGGGGGGTCGGCGGCGGCGGTTGAGTAGGGGAGGGGTGCGGGGGGTCGGCGGCGGCGGTTGAGTAGGGGAATCGAGGGTGCGGGCGGTCGGCGGCGGCGGCCGGTGGACCGGATCTGGCGAGGTGGGATAGCGATCGAGATGGAGGGGGATCGAGGTGGGATAGCGATCGAGATGGAGGGGGATCGAGATCGAGGTGGGATAGCGATCGAGATGGAGTGGGACCGGATCTGGCGAGGTGGGATAGTGTCCATGAAATTAAAAAATATTCATGATAGTTCAAAAAGTGCCCATGAAATACAATCGAGAAATGAAGTCTACGATTTAAATACAATCGATCTTAGCTAGCTATCTCTTCACAATCTTCTTGCCCTTCTTTTTCGCAAATGGAGTTCTTCTATGGAACGGACGTCCTTTAGGTAGGGTGGTCCTGCTTCTTCTTGTGGTGTATGCTGCTACTTCATCATCGTCGTCATGTTCGATCCTCGGGTCGCCGTACTTGTCGAAGTCTTGCTCATTGGCTACTCCATCCATTCCGATGATCTTCCTTTTGCCTCTCCTCACGACAACACGACTGGGCTTTGGCGGGTCGGTAATGAAGAAGCATTGGTCCACTTGGGAAGCCAGTACCCATGGCTCATTTTTCGCGGTGACGTTTGCGCCCGCGGTCTTGGATTTGGCTTCGGGTATAACCATGGTGGTGAAATACCGGTCTTCTTTTATGACGTTCTTGGCCCATCTGACACGGAACATCGGGACCTTCTCTCCAGCGTAGCTCAGCTCCCAGATCTCCTCGATCCTTCCGTAGTATCTGTCCTTGTCGTTACCGGTGTAGGATTCCATCGTTACCCCGGAGTTCTGATAACCATCGCTCTTCATGTCCTTGGCCTCGGTGTAGAATGTGTAGCCGTTGATATCGTACGCCTCATAGGTCATCAGGTTGTGCTCGGCGCCCTGTGACAAGGCGAATATGAGTTGTTCTTCCGCGGAAGAATCCTCATGTAAAGGGTACGACAGAAGCTTCTGCTTGAACCAACGCGTGAAACATGAGTTGTGCTCTTTGAGTATATCTCCGTCCGTCCTCTGTTGGCCTCGGTCATTGTACGTCTTCTTAATAAAGGTTTTGTGCTGTACCACCCAAGGATCGACCACGTCTATGTGTTGTAGCGCGACTAGGTTTGCTCTTTCAAAGTCGGCGAGTCGACCATCGAAGTCGACATGCATTTCGCGGCGACCCTCACGGTAACCCCATCCAGCGAGCCTGCCGAGGTGCCTGTTGACGGGCAGACCAACGGGGTTCTCGATGCCTAGATAATTCGTGCAGTAGGAGATGCACTCTTCGGTCAGAAAGCCCCTGGCTATGCTTCCTTCTGGACGTGACATGTTGCGAACGTATCCTTTGATGACACCATTCATCCTTTCGAACGGCATCATGCTGTGCAGGAACGTCGGCCCGAGTTGGATGATATCCTCCACTATATGGACCAGCAGATGCACCATAACGTCGAAGAATGCGGGCGGGAAGTACATCTCAAGCTCGCATAGTATCACCACGATCTCTTCCTGTAGCCTTCTGAGTTGCCTCACGCCAATCGACTTCCGAGAGATGACGTCGAAGAAGTTGCATAGGCCAAATAGCGTTTCACGGACGTGCGTGTCCATGATCCCACGGATTGCAACTGGAAGTATCTGTGTCATCAGCACGTGACAGTCGTGAGACTTCATCCCGCTGAACTTCTGCTTCGCTGGGTCTAGGTATCTGCTTATCTTCCCCGCGTAACCGTAAGGAAGTTTTACTCCTAGGAGGCAGGTGAAAAACTGCTCGATCTCCTCCTGACTTAGAGTGAAGCACGCGGGAGGGTAGTCATTTCCGGTCTTCTTGGCCTTTTTGCCTTTGCGACGACTTTCTGTGTCCTGCTTCGCCTCATCATCATCATCATCATCATCATCATCATCATCATCATCATCATCAT
The DNA here is from genome assembly GCF_018294505.1 of Triticum aestivum. NCBI lineage: Eukaryota > Viridiplantae > Streptophyta > Magnoliopsida > Poales > Poaceae > Triticum > Triticum aestivum. The sequence goes on from NC_057804.1 coordinate 193,514,762, forward strand.
CATCATTAGCGTGAAGCTCCTGCCTGATGCCCATTGATTTCAAGTCTGCCCTTGCTTTCGGCCCATCTTTGGTCCTCTCTGGCATGTTGAGCAGGGTACCAAGCAGACTCTCGCACACGTTCTTCGTGATATGCATGACATCAAGGCTGTGAGGCACACGGTGGATCTTCCAGTACGGCAAGTCCCAGAAAACAGACCTCGTTTTCCATACCTTCAGCAGCGGCTCTGGCGCCTTTCGCTTCTTTCCCGGCTCTGGCGCCTTTTGCTTCTTTCCCGGCAGTGGGCAGTCTTTCCAATTTTTCAACAGCTTATCTATTTCCTCGCCGCTCCTCGTACACGGGCGTTTTCGGGGTTCGGTTTCACCATCGAACAGATCCTTGCGTTTCCTCCACGGGTCATCGTCGCGAAGCCACCTTCGATGTCCCATGAACACGGTTTTCGAAGACCCGGGATCTCTATCTAGCTGGCGATACGTTGTGTCATCCATGCACCTTACGCATCCAGAAAATCCGTGGACTACCTGCCCCGCGAGATATCCGTAACCGAGATAGTCGTGCACCGTCGTGAGCAGTGCGGCTCTCATAGGGAAATATTCTTTCTCTGCGGCGTCCCACGTATTGGCTGGCGTTTTCCACAGCGTGTCAAGCTCCTCTTTCAGCAGCCCCAGATACAGATTGATGTCGTTCCCTGGTTGTTTCGGCCCTTCAATTAGCATACTCATGTGAATGTACTTCCTCTTCATGCACAACCAGGGGGGAAGGTTGTACATCCACACAAACACAGGCCAGGTGCTATGTGTGCTTCTCTGGCTGCCAAACGGATTGACTCCATCGGTGCTCGCGCCCAGCACGATGTTCCTTGGATCGTTCCCAAATTCCGAGTCTTCGAAGTTCAACGCTTGCCACTGGCTCGCATCCTTAGGGTGACTCAGCATCTTGTCTTTTTTATCTATCTCCGGATCATTTGCGTCATCTTCTCGCTTCTTCTCCTCCCTATCCGCGTGCCAACGCAGGAGCTTTGCTACCTTAGGGTCCGCGAAATAGCGCTGCAGACGAGGAGTGATCGGAAAGTACCACACCACTTTTCGAGGAGCTTTCTTCCTCTTCTTGTATCGAGTGACGCCGCACACCGGACATATGGTAGACTCCGCGTGCTCGTCCCGATAAATGATGCAATTGTTCATGCACACATGGTATTTCACGTGCGGTAAATCGAGAGGACACACGATTTTCTTCGCCTCCTCCAAACTGGTCGGGCACTTGTTCCCCTTGGGAAGACGTTCGTGCCAGAATGACATGTTCTCGTCGAAGCATGCGTCGGTCATTTTGTGTTTTACCTTCATCTCCAGAGCCATGAGCGTTACTTTCAGGCGGGTATCCTCGGGCCTGCATCCTTCATACAATGGAGTAACCGCGTCTAACTCAAGTTGATCCATCTTGGCTTTCTCTCGGGCGGCAGCTCTGGCGTTATCCGTCTGCTTGAGAAGCAGCTCTTGAATATGAGGGTCCTGCACCCAGCCCATCGATGGTCCAGCGTCGTCTACTCCGCCGGCATCATCATCTTCATGATCATGCCCGTCGCCTGCTCCGGCATCTTCCTCATCATCATGTCCTGCATCTTCTACATGATGACTGTGTACAGCATCACCGTCGTGATCATCTCCTGGGGATTCTTCGTCTTCTCGCCCGCCCGAGCCGCGGTGGTTGTCTTGCTGCCCTTCCTCATTTCTTGCCCGGCCCCCATGGACGACTTCGTAGTCATCTTCATCACCTTGCCACCGATAGCCATCCATGAAACCACGCAAGAGCAGGTGGTCCCGCACCTGCCCGGAATCCGGGTCCGCAATAAGGCTCTTCAGCTTGCATCTTCGACACGGACATCTTATCTCCGTCTCGTTCTTTTGAAGCATCTCGGCCTTCGCGGACCTCAAAAACCTATTCACGATGCCTTCGGTCATCGTGCGGACCATGGTCGCCTGCGGGGTAGAGCAAAACGATATTTTAGAACCAAACAAAAATTTGGCATGACTTTCCCTAAAAATAGGACCAAAAAGAATGCTTAATGCCAAAATTCTCGCCGAAACGGAAATGAATCAACATTCCGGCAAAATATTGGCAACTATCGCATTTCAAATACCGGTACACCTCCAAACACAAACACATTTGCAACACCACAAACATATGCAACACCACGAACATACATAGATCTAGCTAGGCCGTAAAAAGTGCATGTGCACATTGTTGTAGGGAGAACAACATAAATATAGCTTCCCCCCTTACTTACCTATTAAAACAAGGTAATTTAACCACTTAATTTGAATGAATCTATGGTGGAAATGAGGTGAAAAAGAGGAGGCACCCGAGACAAGGAGGAGGTGGAGAGAATGAAGTGGGGAGAAAGTGAGTGTGGGTAGGAGAGGGCTGTCCAAAATATCTTGTTGTTGCCCACTTACTAATGGCGCAGCACTAAATGCGCCATTAGTAATCCAGGTAACTAATGGCGCACCTTCTGGCGGTGCGCCATTAGTAGTTTTGCAAAAAAAAATACTAATGGCGCACTGATCCGCAGTGCGCCATTACTAGATTAAACTACTAATGGCGCACTTTATCCTGATGCGCCATTAGTATGTTTGGACAGGCGCACTAGTTAATTTTTTTAATACTAATGGCGCACCCTTTGCACCGTTCACCATTAGTAGTTACAACTACTAATGGCGCACTACGTCCGGATACGCCATTAGTATGTTTGGACAGGTGCACTAGTTCAAATTTTTTTTTGGTACTAATGGCGCACCCTTTTCCCGGTGCGCCATTAGTAGTTACAAGTACTAATGGCGCACTTTATCTGGATGCACCATTAGTATGTTTGGACAGGCGCGCTAGTTCAAAAAAAATTGATACTAATGGCGCACTCTTTGCCTGGTGCGCCATTAGTAGTTTCAACTCTAATGGCGTATCAGAAGGTGGTGCGCCATTAGTATATACTAATGGCGCACCTACTCTCTGGTGCGCCATTAGTGTCAATCCCATCTATAGCCCTTTTCTAGTAGTGCAGCCATGGGAGGTGGGAGCAGGCGGAGCCGACGGGGTGGTTTGGTTTGGGCGGCTGGAGGAAGAAGAAGACAAGAGATAGAAGATACACGACAGATGTTGGATGTCAATCGAACGGCTGGTAGGCAGAATCGTTTGTTGACCGGCTAGTAAGTTGACACCACCTTGGATAGACTATTTCCTCGTGGGTCCCAAATGTCAGAATCCAAATTTGTCACGGTCATGCAGCCTTTCCTATGAAAATTTACATCCCATTTGATGTGCTAGTTCGAAATAAGTTTGTGGGTGCTGGTGTTGGGTTTCGTAGTAATTTCAAAAAATTTCCTACGCACACGCAAGATCATGTGATGCATAGCAACGAGGGGAGAGTATTGTCTATGTACCCAACGCAGACCGACTGTGGAAGCGATGACACGACATAGAGGAAGTAGTCGTACGTTTTCTCGATCCAACCGATCAAGCACCGAAAGTACGGCACCTCCGAGTTCGAGCACACGTTCAGCTCGATGACGATCCCCGGACTCCGATCCAGCAAAGTGTCGGGGAAGAGTTTCGTCAGCACGACGGCGTGGTGACGATCTTGATGAACTACAGCAGCAGGGCTTCGCCTAAACTCCGCTACAGTATTATCGAGGAATATGGTGGCAGGGGGCACCGCACATGGCTAAGGAATCGATCACGTGGATCAACTTGTGTCAACTTGTGTGTTTAGAGGTGCCCCTGCCTCCGTATATAAAGGAGGAGAGGAGGGGAGGCTGGCCGGCCAAGGGGGGGAGGCGCAGGAGAGTCCTACTCCCTCTGGGAGTAGGATTCCCCCTCCAATCCTAGTCCAACTAGGATTCCTCGGAGGGGAAAAGAGGAGGAGGGGGCCGGCCACCTCTCCTAGTCCTAATAGGACTAGGGGAAGGGGGGGGGCGCAGCCCAACTAGGGCAGCCCCTTCTCTTTTCCACTAAGGCCCACTATGGCCCAAATAGCTCCCGGGGGGTTCCGGTAACCCTCCCGGTATTCCGGTAAAATCCCGATTTCACCCGGAACACTTCCGATATCCAAATATAGGCTTCCAATATATCAATCTTTACGTCTCGACCATTTCGAGACTCCTCGTCATGTCCGTGATCACATCCGGGACTCCGAACATCCTTCGGTACATCAAAATGCATAAACTCATAATATAACTGTCATCGTAACCTTAAGCGTGCGGACCCTACGGGTTCGAGAACAATGTAGACATGACCGAGACACGTCTCCGGTCAATAACCAATAGCGGGACCTGGATGCCCATATTGGCTCATACATATTCTACGAAGATCTTTATCGGTTAGACCGCATAACAACATATGTTGTTCCCTTTGTCATCGGTATGTTACTTGCCCGAGATTTGATCGTCGGTATCCAATACCTAGTTCAATCTCGTTACCGGCAAGTCTCTTTACTCGTTCCGTAATACATCATCTCACAACTAACATATTAGTTGTAATGCTTGCAAGGCTTATGTGATGTGTATTACCGAGAGGGCCCAGAGATACCTCTCCGACAATTGGAGTGACAAATCCTAATCTCGAAATACGCCAACCCAACATCGACCATTGGAGACACCTGTAGTACTCCTTTATAATCACCCAGTTACGTTGTGACGTTTGGTAGTACCCAAAGTGTTCCTCCGGTAAACGGGAGTTGCATAATCTCATAGTCAGAGGAACATGTATAAGTCATGAAGAAAGCAATAGCAACATACTAAACGATCGGGTGCTAAGCTAATGGAATGGGTCATGTCAATCAGATCATTCTACTAATGATGTGACCTCGTTAATCAAATAACAACTCATTGTTCATGGTTAGGAAACATAACCATCTTTGATTAACGAGCTAGTCAAGTAGAGGCATACTAGTGACACTTTGTTTGTCTATGTATTCACACATGTATTATGTTTCCGGTAAATACAATTCTAGCATGAATAATAAACATTTATCATGATTATAAGGAAATAAATAATAACTATATTATTGCCTCTAGGGCATATTTCCTTCAGTCTCCCACTTGCACTAGAGTCAATAATCTAGATTACACTGTAATGATTCTAACACCCATGGAGCTTTGGTGCTGATCATGTTTTGCTCGTGGAAGAGGCTTAGTCAACGGGTCTGCAACATTCAGATCCGTATGTATCTTGCAAATCTCTATGTCTCCCACCTGGACTAGATCCCGGATGGAGTTGAAGCGTCTCTTGATGTGTTTGGTCCTTTTGTGAAATCTGGATTCCTTTGCCAAGGCAATTGCACCAGTATTGTCACAAAATATTTTCATTGGACCCGATGCACTAGGTATGACACCTAGATCGGATATGAACTCCTTCATCCAGACTCCTTCATTTGCTGCTTCCGAAGCAGCTATGTATTCCGCTTCACATGTAGATCCCGCTACGATGCTTTGTTTAGAACTGCACCAACTGACAGCTCCACCGTTTAATGTAAACACGTATCCGGTTTGCGATTTAGAATCGTCCGGATCAGTGTCAAAGCTTGCATCAACGTAACCTTTTACGATGAGCTCTTTGTCACCTCCATATATGAGAAACATATCCTTAGTCCTTTTCAGGTATTTCAGGATGTTCTTGACCACTGTCCAGTGATCCACTCCTGGATTACTTTGGTACCTCCCTGCTAAACTTATAGCAAGGCACACATCAGGTCTGGTACACAGCATTGCATACATGATAGAGCCTATGGCTGATGCATAGGGAACATCTTTCATATTCTCTCTATCTTCTGTAGTGGTCGGGCATTGAGTCTTACTCAATTTCACACCTTGTAACACAGGCAAGAACCCTTTCTTTGCTTGATCCATTTTGAACTTCTTCAAAATTTTGTCAAGGTATGTGCTTTGTGAAAGTCCAATTAAGCGTTTTGATCTATCTCTATAGATCTTAATGCCTAATATGTAAGCAGCTTCACCGAGGTCTTTCATTGAAAAACTTTTATTCAAGTATCCCTTTATGCTATCCAGAAATTCTATATCATTTCCAATCAGTAATATGTCATCCACATATAATATCAGAAATGCTACAGAGCTCCCACTCACTTTCTTGTAAATACAGGCTTCTCCGAAAGTCTGTATAAAACCAAATGCTTTGATCACACTATCAAAACGTTTATTCCAACTCCGAGAGGCTTGCACCAGTCCATAAATGGATCGCTGGAGCTTGCACACTTTGTTAGCTCCCTTTGGATCGACAAAACCTTCCGGTTGCATCATATACAACTCTTCTTCCAGAAATCCATTCAGGAATGCAGTTTTGACATCCATCTGCCAAATTTCATAATCATAAAATGCGGCAATCGCTAACATGATTCGGACGGACTTAAGCATCGCTACAGGTGAGAAGGTCTCATCGTAGTCAATCCCCTGAACTTGCCGAAAACCTTTTGCGACAAGTCGAGCTTTGTAGACAGTAACATTACCATCAGCGTCAGTCTTCTTCTTAAAGATCCATTTATTCTCAATTGCTTGCCGATCATCGGGCAAGTCAACCAAAGTCCATACTTTGTTCTCATACATGGATCCCATCTCAGAGTTCATGGCTTCAAGCCACTTTGCGGAATCTGGGCTCACCATCGCTTCTTCATAGTTCGTAGGTTCATCATGATCTAGTAGCATGACCTCCAGAACAGGATTACCGTACCACTCTGGTGCGGATCTTACTCTGGTTGATCTACGAGGTTCAGCAGTATCTTGATCTGAAGTTTCATGATGATTATCATTGGCTTCCTCACTAATTGGTGTAGGTGTCACTGAAACAGTTTTCTGTGATGAACTACTTTCCAGTAAGGGAGCGGGTACAGTTACCTCGTCAAGTTCTACTTTCCTCCCACTCACTTCTTTCGAGAGAAACTCCTTCTCTAGAAATGATCCATTCTTAGCAACGAATGTCTTGCCTTCGGATCTGTGATAGAAGGTGTACCCAACAGTTTCCTTTGGGTATCCTATGAAGACACATTTCTCCGATTTGGGTTCGAGCTTATCAGGTTGAAGCTTTTTCACATAAGCATCGCAGCCCCAAACTTTAAGAAACGACAACTTTGGTTTCTTGCCAAACCACAGTTCATAAGGCGTCGTCTAAACGGATTTTGATGGTGCCCTATTTAACGTGAATGCGGCCGTCTCTAAAGCATATCCCCAAAAAGATAGCGGTAAATCAATAAGAGACATCATAGATCGCACCACATCTAGTAAAGTACGATATTGACGTTCGGACACACCATTACGCTGTGGTGTTCTGGGTGGCGTGAGTTGCGAAACTATTCCACAGTTTTTCAAATGTACACCAAACTCGTAACTCAAATATTCTCCTCCACGATCAGATCGTAGAAACTTTATTTTCTTGTTATGATGATTTTCAACTTCACTCTGAAATTCTTTGAACTTTTCAAATGTTTCAGACTTATGTTTCATTAAGTAGATATACCCATATCTGCTTAAATCATCTGTGAAGGTGAGAAAATAACGATATTCGCCACGAGCCTCAATATTCATCGGGCCACATACATCGGTATGTATGATTTCCAACAAATCTGTTGCTCTCTCCATAGTACCGGAGAACGGTGTTTTAGTCATCTTGCCCATGAGGCACGGTTCGCAAGTACCAAGTGATTCATAATCAAGTGGTTCCAAAAGTCCATCAGCATGGAGTTTCTTCATGCGTTTTATACCGATATGACCTAAACGACAGTGCCACAAATAAGTTGCACTTTCATTATCAACTCTGCATCTTTTGGTTTCAATATTATGAATATGTGTATTACTACTATCGAGATTCAATAAGAATAGACCACTCTTCAAGGGTGCATGACCATAAAAGATATTACTCATATAAATAGAACAACCATTATTCTCTGATTTAAATGAATAACCGTCTCGCATTAAACAAGATCCAGATATAATGTTCATGCTCAACGCTGGCACCAAATAACAATTATTTAGGTCTAATATTAATCCCGAAGGTAGATGTAGAGGTAGCGTGCCGACTGCGATCACATCGACTTTGGAACCGTTTCCCACGCGCATCGTCACCTCGTCCTTCGCCAGTGCACACTTATTCTGTAGTCCCTGTTTCGAGTTGCAAATATTAGCAACAGAACCAGTATCAAATACCCAGGTGCTACTGCGAGCTCTAGTAAGGTACACATCAATAACATGTATATCACATATACCTTTGTTCACCTTGCCATCCTTCTTATCTGCCAAATACTTGGGGCAGTTCCGCTTCCAGTGACCAGTCTGCTTGCAGTAGAAGCACTCAGTTTCAGGCTTAGGTCCAGACTTGGGTTTCTTCTCTTGAGCAGCAACTTGCTTGCTGTTCTTCTTGAAGTTCCCCTTTTTCTTCCCTTTGCCCTTTTTCTTGAAACTAGTGGTCTTGTTAACCATCAACACTTGATGCTCCTTCTTGATTTCTACCTCCGCAGCTTTCAGCATTGCGAAGAGCTCGGGAATAGTCTTGTTCATCCCTTGCATATTATAGTTCATCACGAAGCTCTTGTAGCTTGGTGGCAGTGATTGGAGAATTCTGTCAATGACGCAATCATCTGGAAGATTAACTCCCAATTGAATCAAGTGATTATTATACCCAGACATTTTGAGTATATGCTCACTGACAGAACTGTTCTCCTCCATCTTGCAGCTATAGAACTTATTGGAGACTTCATATCTCTCAATTCGGGCATTTGCTTGAAATATTAACTTCAACTCCTGGAACATCTCATATGCTCCATGACGTTCAAAACATCGTTGAAGTCCCGATTCTAAGCTGTAAAGCATGGCACACTGAACTATCGAGTAGTCATCAGCTTTGCTCTGCCAGACGTTCATAACATCTGGTGTTGCTCCAGCAGCAGGCCTGGCACCCAGCGGTGCTTCCAGGACGTAATTTTTCTGTGCATCAATGAGGATAATCCTCAAGTTACGGACCCAGTCCGTGTAATTGCTACCATCATCTTTCAACTTTGCTTTCTCAAGAAACGCATTAAAATTCAACGGAACAACAGCACGAGCCATCTATCTACAATCAACATAAACAAGCAAGATACTATCAGGTACTAAGTTCATGATAGATTTAAGTTCAATTAATCATATTATTTGAGAACTCCCACTTAGATAGACATCCCTCTAATCCTCTAAGTGATTACGTGATCCAAATCAACTAAACCATGACCGATCATCATGTGAGATGGAGTAGTTTTCAATGGTGAACATCGTTATGTTGATCATATCTACTATATGATTCACGCTCGACCTTTCGGTCTCCGTGTTCCGAGGCCATATCTGCATATGCTAGGCTCGTCAAGTTTAACCTGAGTATTCTGCGTGTGCAAAAACTGGCTTGCACCCGTTGTAGATGGACGTAGAGCTTATCACACCCGATCATCACGTGGTGTCTGGGCACGACGAACTTTGGCAACGGTGCATACTCAAGGAGAACACTTCTTGATAATTTAGTGAGAGATCATCTTATAATGCTACCGTCAATCAAAGCAAGATAAGATGCATAAAAAGATAAACATCACATGCAATCAATATAAGTGATATGATATGGCCATCATCATCTTGTGCTTGTGATCTCCATCTCCGAAGCACCGTCATGATCACCATCGTCACCGGCGCGACACCTTGATCTCCATCGTAGCATCGTTGTCGTCTGGCCAATCTTATGCTTCCACGACTATCACTACCGTTTAGTAATAAAGTAAAGCATTACATCGCGATTGCATTGCATACAATAAAGCGACAACCATATGGCTCCTGCCAGTTGCCGATAACTCGGTTACAAAACATGATCATCTCATAAAATAAAATTCAGCATCATGCTTTGACCATATCACATCACAACATGCCCTGCAAAAACAAGTTAGACGTCCTCTATTTTGTTGTTGCTTGTTTTACGTGGCTGCTACGGGCTTAAGTAAGAACCAATCTCACCTACGCATCAAAACCACAACGATAGTTTGTCAAATAGACTCTGTTTTAACCTTCGCAAGGACCGGGCGTAGCCATACTTGGTTCAACTAAAGTTGGAGAGACAGTCGCCCGCAAGCCATCTCTGTGCAAAGCACGTCGAGGGAACCGGTCTCGCGTAAGCGTACGCGTAAGGTTGGTCTGGGTCGTCTCGTCCAACAATACCGCCGAACCAAAATATGACATGCTGGTAGGCAGTATGACTTGTATCGTCCACAACTCACTTGTGTTCTACTCGTGCATATAACATCAACATCAATAACCTAGGCTCTGATACCACTGTTGGGTTTCGTAGTAATTTCAAAAAATTTCCTACGCACACGCAAGATCATGTGATGCATAGCAACGAGGGGAGAGTATTGTCTACGTACCCAACGCAGACCGACTGCGGAAGCGATGACACGACGTAGAGGAAGTAGTCGTACGTTTTCTCGATCCAACCGATCAAGCACCGAAACTATGGCACCTCCGAGTTCGAGCACACGTTCAGCTCGATGACGATCCCCGGACTCCGATCCAGCAAAGTGTCGGGGAAGAGTTTCGTCAGCACGACGGCGTGGTGACGATCTTGATGAACTACAGCAGCAGGGCTTCGCCTAAACTCCGCTACAGTATTATCGAGGAATATGGTGGCAGGGGGCACCGCACACGGCTAAGGAATCGATCACGTGGATCAACTTGTGTCAACTTGTGTGTTTAGAGGTGCCCCTGCCTCCGTATATAAAGGAGGAGAGGAGGGGAGGCTGGCCGGCCAAGGGGGGAGGCGCAGGAGAGTCCTACTCCCTCTGGGAGTAGGATTCCCCCTCCAATCCTAGTCCAACTAGGATTCCTCGGAGGGGAAAAGAGGAGGAGGGGGCCGGCCACCTCTCCTAGTCCTAATAGGACTAGGGGAAGGGGGGGGGGGCGCAGCCCAACTAGGGCAGCCCCTTCTCTTTTCCACTAAGGCCCACTATGGCCCAAATAGCTCCCGGGGGGTTCCGGTAACCCTCCCGGTATTCCGGTAAAATCCCGATTTCACCCGGAACACTTCCGATATCCAAATATAGGCTTCCAATATATCAATCTTTACGTCTCGACCATTTCGAGACTCCTCGTCATGTCCGTGATCACATCCGGGACTCCAAACATCCTTCGGTACATCAAAATGCATAAACTCATAATATAACTGTCATCGTAACCTTAAGCGTGCGGACCCTACGGGTTCGAGAACAATGTAGACATGACCGAGACACGTCTCCGGTCAATAACCAATAGCGGGACCTGGATGCCCATATTGGCTCATACATATTCTACGAAGATCTTTATCGGTCAGACCGCATAACAACATATGTTGTTCCCTTTGTCATCGGTATGTTACTTGCCCGAGATTTGATCGTCGGTATCCAATACCTAGTTCAATCTCGTTACCGGCAAGTCTCTTTACTCGTTCCGTAATACATCATCTCACAACTAACATATTAGTTGTAATGCTTGCAAGGCTTATGTGATGTGTATTACCGAGAGGGCCCAGAGATACCTCTCCGACAATCGGAGTGACAAATCCTAATCTCGAAATACGCCAACCCAACATCGACCATTGGAGACACCTGTAGTACTCCTTTATAATCACCCAGTTACGTTGTGACGTTTGGTAGTACCCAAAGTGTTCCTCCGGTAAACGGGAGTTGCATAATCTCATAGTCATAGGAACATGTATAAGTCATGAAGAAAGCAATAGCAACATACTAAACGATCGGGTGCTAAGCTAATGGAATGGGTCATGTCAATCAGATCATTCTACTAATGATGTGACCTCGTTAATCAAATAACAACTCATTGTTCATGGTTAGGAAACATAACCATCTTTGATTAACGAGCTAGTCAAGTAGAGGCATACTAGTGACACTTTGTTTGTCTATGTATTCACACATGTATTATGTTTCCGGTAAATACAATTCTAGCATGAATAATAAACATTTATCATGATTATAAGGAAATAAATAATAACTATATTATTGCCTCTAGGGCATATTTCCTTCAGCTGGTGGGGGCTAATCACTTGGCTTCTGTAATGCATAGTGAGCTCAAGCAGACGGCGAGAGTGATGTTATTTCCCTTCGTTGGAATTTATTACAATATTTCACTCTAAATTAAACGAGTGCCAAGCCATTTGCCTTGTTTCAAAGAAAATATGACAGTCACAGTCGAGTTGAAAAGGGTAGGAACATCTAACTCCAGCTTACAAACTGTACAAAAGCACGAGGGTTAATTGTTCATCAGGTTTACAAAAAACCCAGGTTGAAAAGGGCAACAACATCTAACTCTAGCATTGTTTTCGGCAGTCACAGTCAAATGGATCAGTCAGGTCCATAGAATGAACTTCCTGGGTCGTAAAATTTACTGGATTATGACCACAATATATTGTAAATAGAAGCCCGACACATTCAGAAGCTCTTTTGCCCACCTGAAACTCCTTTTTTTGCTCTTCGACATACCCATCCGTCAAAACCATGCCGCTGATAAACTTAAGCCTGATGGACAATAGTAACCTCGCATTCAGCAGGAAGAATGTGACAAATCTAGTGTTTGCACGGTTGGCTACATATCGTTCTAGCGTTATTGTCTTCAATCGAATCTCATGAGAAGTGAGCAAATCCCGATGCTTATGAATCCACCGATTGGTTATAACTTTCTCGCCCCGTCCTGTTGCCTAAATAGACATGAAGATTGAAAATAGTTAAGGTCTAAAAGAAGAGTGTCGAAAGAGCAACAGCTGAACGGTTAATTCTAGTACACTATATGCGGGCTTCCAATGTGCGTGAAATTATCACCTTTATATACAACTTCTCCAGACATGGAAAGCATTGCAGCAAGCCAATAATCTTGTTTAGATCAAAACTATTCATTTGGATATATAAGATCTTGACAGAATCCAGCACCATTGGCAGGCCATCCATGGAGAAACTCTTCATTGAGCATAGAACATAATATTAGTACAAAATGTGTACTCCCAGATGATATATAACTTATGCGCAGAAATTTAAAATGCAGCTCATGGTTACAAGTGTAGATGATAATATAAAGTACCTCAAGAACTGTGGAGCCAAACATCATATTGAAATGAGCACAGAGATCATGTATTACACCCAAGGTCTCTAGTTTAGGTGCAGAGAGGATGGTTATTTGCAATGGTGAATCAAGGATCAACCTTTGAAGTGAAGGGGCATCTTGGATGATGAGCTGCCTTCCGTCAAAAGAAATTCCAATTCTTACAAGGTTAGGCAACTTTATTTGGAGACAACCGATTCTAACTGTGAAAACAAGCACCAAGCACTCTAGGGCAGGGTAACTGGAGTGGATGATGCTGTGCAATGAGGCCTCCGATATACGAACCTGCACAAGTGAACGTTTCTTGAGAAATGGGAGTAGAAGGTTTAGTACCAGATTGTTTGGTAGGTAGCACAGCGCAAAGGTGGCGGTGTGGAGAGAGGAGGAAAACTGCGAGATGGACATCGGTGCTGAGGGCACAAGTTCATGGCGTTCGGTATGTGGTATGTGATTTCCAGGGGAATACTAGAACTCAAGCAACTGTAGTTCTGTGAATTCAGGGGATTTCAGCCAGGCGTCCACCGTGCAGGGCATGGTATGCTTGCTCAGGTAGCATGATGGGATGCAGAGGCTTTGAACGGAGCCCTGGTGGGAGGAGATGATGGCTCTGGGGATTTCAAAATCATTGAAGAGAGATAGCTGACAATAGTCGAGATTAAGGGGCACGATGCGTCATAGAGGGCACCACCGAATTGAGAGGACTTGGGTGCGGCAACAATCCTTGGTGGGGAGAAGCGAGATGATCTCCCCAAGGACGGCGTCCGGGAGATCGCTGATGCGGTCCACCCGAGATTCTACGTGTTCCTGGGATCCGGTGGGGGCGGGGTCGCCGCTTCTTCCCGCGCTGCCGGGTGCGGGATCTACAACAGGCATCTCCGCTGGCGGGAGCCTCATCTTCTTGGCTCTGGGGTCAGCCAACTCCATTTTCCTCGAGGGCGTCGCATCGCGCTCACGGATTTGAGCAGAGTAACGAATGACGAGCCTAGTTTAGTGCGAGTGAAGAAGAAGGGGAGCTGGGGGTTTTCTGTAGGAGTGAGGAAGAAGGGGAGCTGGGGTTTTCTGTAGGAGTGAGGTGAGGAATTTGGGGGTACGAGTGGAGCGAGCTGACGTGAGGTGGGTGGAAGCAAGGAGGAAGAAGAGCACCCAGGTTTTTTTTGGGGGGGGGGGTGTGCTGGGTGCCTGGGTGTGGGTAGCGCCTCTCATTTAGTAAATATATGGGCTTTTGAATTGATTTTACTATTTACTAGTGTGGATGGGCTGTTTTGTCTTGGGCCCAGAGAAACAATTACTACGAGTACAGTGGAGACACTCTACAGCTACCCAGAAAAACAATTACTACTAGTATAGTGGAGACACTCTACCACTTCTGGCTCCTCCTAGGTCATTGAAACATCTCCCTCTACTGAATGCCGTTATACTTTTGTTCACCGACATGCGGGCCATGCAGCGCGCGGGCCCAAATGCCATCCACCAAATTAGAAGGCAATATGCAGGCGGAGAGTCACCCCGGTCATAGCGCGGTAGTAACGAGCCGTCGTATCACAAAACCCCACCTCCCCGCAGGCTAAGTTTGACGGACGAAGCAACCATCATTTCACTCTTCGCTGAATCCCCTTCTCCCCCACCGTCTTCAAGAAAGGCAACACTCGCATCTGCCACTGTTCTTCTCTCCCAATGAAGGGAAGGTAAGCGGATCCGTGATGTTGGTATATTTTCGTTCAGAGAAAAAAAAGAACTTTTGCAAGGCAGTAACCGATCCTCACTCTCTTTTTTGTTTCATTGTCATTGCGATTTGTTTTCCTTTCAGTGGTCTCCTAGTATTCGTCAGTTTCATGATGGACCAAGGAGAACCAGGCAAAGATCTGCCGATATTGGAGCAGACGCGGGAGGCTGATCCCCACGAGACAAGGAGCTCCAAGAAGATGGAGGAAGCCACCGAGCCAACCCCAGATACGCTCACGGCCACTACTGAGATGGTCAACGCCCCGTTTGAGGTTACAGCCACCGTGGCACTGCAGGAGCAGTTTCCCCCCTTCGAGGATGTGTCCCCCCCGCTGAGCTGCCCAAGGTGATTTTCTTCTTTGCCGATCTCGATTGTGGTTTTTCATCTAAGTATGTGGTGATTAATAATGCAAAATTTTATTAGCTCCGATTCCATGCTATACATAGTGGTTTAAATAACTTGTGTTTCTTATACTAAAAAGTAATTCAGAATTTGTTTCTATTTCAATTAGAGCCCTGATTTAGACAAGGATTGTGTGGTTGTACATGTCACTCGCTATGAGGCGGATGACATGAATATACGCACTGGGAAAATAGAGTTCTTAGGCTGTTGGATCCTGGAAGCCATTTGCGATTATACTAATGAAGAGTTGTATTCCAGCCTCACTATTGTCAGGCGTGTTGTCCAGGGTGTACTGAAGCACAAGAAGTTCAAAGCTACTCCTTCGTTTGTGAGGCATACTGTTCTTGTGAAGCTTACAGAGGAAGATGACATGGCATGCCTCCACAAAGAAGTTTATCAGTGGCAAGGCCACAAGGTTGTCTTTGTGAAGGTTCACAAGATTGAGCTATTGCGGGACGTCCTCGATGATGTTCATGGCAAGGTCTGTCTTGTGTCCAGCCCAAATTAGATCAAGGCATTAAATAGTTGCCCCAGCTAGTGTTTAATAGTAGTTTGGATTTTGTCTAATTATCCGAACCTTGCCTGTTATCAACCCCTCTGGGGCTAGTACTCTGTTTGAATCCGTCTATGGGAACTGCTGCTACTTTTGTGTGCCCGTGAATCATGTGAGAACCATCGTAATTGTTGCTGAAACAGATGCATCCTCGCTAGTTTTTTCATGAATATGGCATGGTAAGACATAAGTTGTCACGTTTTATCATACGAGCAGTGTGTGTTTTGATAAAATAGAGCACTGGTTCGAGAACTGTGCGCCGACGTATACATAAGTACTTGTAAACACTGTTGGTGCTACCCCACTTGTAAGCAGTTGTGCAAAACACGACACATTGGCTCAGCTCGCTTCAACACTAGGCTATCGACCAGCTAACAATCAACAATCTGCTGTCTGACATATAAGCAACTATGTATCTTGTTACAGTGGTTCATGCAGTTAACTGAGGACACAATGTAATAAATTCCAAACGTTCACACGCTAGTCCAACGCTCATGTGGAACACTCACATTAAACTCGTCTTCATAAAAAACTTGAAAAGCATAAGTTAAGCAATTTTATACATCTCAATGATTCATAGAACATAACAAACATATACTACTTCACAGCAAAAGACAAAGTTGTGAGAAGCTTTACAAATCAGGAAAAAACAAGCAAGGCTTCTCTGAGGAAAGGGCCTCCCGGGAGGCTTAAATTTCCTGGAGTTCACTCTGGTTTTTTCTTGTTGCCACCATCCAGGGTTAGGTTCTCTTATTCCAGAATAACCAATTATAATTGTGGTCTCAGCTGGAATGCTGAACTGAACCATGTAGTGTATTGACCAAGTGAAATTCTTGTGCATTCCACTAAATTTAAGCACCACTATTTGCAGAAATAAGCAGACCACAATGCCTCTTGTCCGCGCACCTGTCCAAAACACCGCTGTGCAGCCATGCCAGCTAGTCCTCGATCCATGGATGAACCGGTAGAAAGTGCATTCCAGACTAGGATGTAGTTGTTTTCGCTCATCCCTACACTGCAATCAGGAAGTAAAACGTACGAATCGGCTTCTTTTAGATTGCGTTGGTCATTCTACCTTAGTTACTACCAATGTAGGAATACCTTGAAGACGGGAGGTTAGACGATGACAATGAGGGATAGCCATCTCATTTTGCGCAGTTGTACTAAAACTGAGGTGTGTGCTTTTGATTGCGCGGATAGAAACGATACGGAGACAGACATCCTGAAACGATATGGAGACAAACATCCCTGTTTGCGCAAATACGAAATACTGTTATTTAAACAGTGACAGATACTTATAGTGGCATATGATTAATAACAACATCTAGTGTGTTATAATTGGCAATAGATTGACAATATGAAGAGTCCTTAAGTAAGTAGCATCACATCACATGAACAATGCCACTACATTAACATGCAGAACAATAGCATTAGTATTACTGTCATGAGAGTAGCACATGGTCAGTAAATGTGCAATCAAATTTGTGCAGTTCCACTGGGATGAAGCAATGTTAGCGGTGTGAGATTTAAGTGTAACTGCAAAAACACAATTCATGGGAAATAAAGCAAGATAGAAGCACTTCATAAAATGGTGGTGTAATTGCTTCAATTTATCGACGGCACTAGACCATTACTTATAGTGACATTAGGTGGCATTGCTTAATGCTTCATGTGATTTTACATTAACGGTAGCGATATGGGCGTAGGGACAGCAGGGGCATAAAGTGGTGAGGCAGATGTGGCTGCCGAGAGTGGCAAACACTCAGGCAACATGTCTGCATTTGTCCCATTTTTTATCTCCTCGGCGACATTTTCCTATGTGCGCACATGAAATCTAGACCTGCTCATTCTCATTTGCGTTGTCCCCCAACACCCATCACTTTCTTTCCTTTTTCAACCAAGAGATAGGTCCACTTCCCCCCACCCTTCGCCATCCACCATACTTTCTTCGTCTTTTCAACCAAGAGACCGTTTGGGTAGCCAGTATCTACTACTTTTCCCCGTTTCCTCTTAGAACCAAGTCCTATATTCATGCTACAGCTTTCCCACTTTCTTCCCTGTTTGAACCAACGCTTAGAGTCGACTGTATGAACTAGCTTTACCTCTAATAATAGTAAAAGTCTAGGTGGCTTTGGAACAGCGGATGGAAGTAGAAAAAGATCCACACGAAGGGAGCTGGGGCAGTAGAGCAAGGTAGGTGTTCTGTTTCGAAGGAATATATACCTGAGGGTCGACGGCATGTGGCAAAGACGGCGTCGGGAGGCCGCATCTTGGCCATATTACCGCAGGGAGGAAGAAGGGGTCGGAGGCGCTCCCGAGCATGCGCTCTCTCGGAGAGAACGGCATGGCCGCCGATCGGGACGCGCGGGCAACCATTGGTCTCCTCCCTCGCCGCTGACGACAGCGTGAACGATGCACCTACACCCCTGCCCCGGTCGAGGTTGTCCGGCTGGATTTGTGACCAACCGTGAGCTGAGAGAGAGTGTGACCACCTATGTCTTGCTTAGATCTGGAGAGCATGAGAGAGTGAACGAGAGGAACCCTAGTAAAGCAAGCGCTAAGGCTCCTGCTTTTATATATAGTGGAGTGATTTTGTTGTACCAGCTTCAAAAAAATGCACTACTACGTGTACCCGCGAGTGGGTGTGAGAGAACTAGTGCGTGTGTGCACCGCTTCTCGTCATGAGAGTACAATATACTATGCCCAAAGAACGTTCGCCGCAAGAGTAATAGTATAAGTGTGTGATGTGTGAGCTAAAATAAAATGTGTGCGACGTCTTTTGTTTTTTAGAAGTTCTGAGGGGGTGTGTGAAGAGCACATATGTGCGTGACGTCTACCTGCAGATAGACGGTGGGTGCGATGTGTGAGTCTGCAAGAGGACTCGGGAGAGTCATGACTCGTGAGGGTGCGTGTGCGTGAGAGAGAGGGGGGCACGTATCAATGCAATGCATGTGTCCGTAAATCATTATCCGACAAACGTTCACCACAAGCCTTTTCCTGATGAACACCGTAAGAACCGTTAGATCGGCATCCGACAATGTCAGTTTTGCCATGTCATTTAACAGAACATCCACTCCTCCTACACACAAATCTTCCACGTGAGTGTTAGCAACTGCCGTATGTTCCCTTCATTCCGAAATGCAGTGCATATGGCTTTATTGAAAATTCAAACCTCGCAAACTTTTACCGAGTTTTCATGTACCAAATTGCACATGTAGAATACCCTGTATATATCATTTTTATAAAACTAATTGATTTTGAATGAGACGAACCCTGTATGTAAATCATAAAGCTAATTGATTTTATAAAACTAATTGATTTTATAAAACTAATTGCCATTATTTGATTTTTACAACCCCATGAATCTTAACATTTTTATAAAACTAATTGATTTTGAATGAGACGAACTATAAGAACTAAACGAACATCTACATCATGCATATATGACTCAAAGCTTTACATGCTATAGTGTGTATTTATTCATAATTTGGTTTTGAAATCTCATGCGTTTAATGCATGTGTACCTTACTAGTTTTGAGTAGAGTAGCAAATTTCACGCGGACCCGGGTATATCAAAATGCAAGGCCCATGCACCATTGCCTTTCGGTCGAACCTACATCCACAATTTTTTGTACGTATACTATATCTCCACTGGTCCCCGAACCCAAAATGCTGCCTTGTTCCCGTAAAACCAAGCGGCCCACACATATTTAAGGCGTTGACTCGAACCCGTTTACTACAACGTGGCCCCGCATGCCATAGTACTCCTACAAACCCTACCGCCGCACTCAAGAGGACGAGGGAGAAGCCGATTTGTAGTGGACGTGCTTTCAAAAAAAAGGATCTGTAGTGGAGACCCCTACCCTAGGGTGCCCTAGGTAGCTGCCGCACACATCATTGTTTTATCTTTTCTTTATGCTTTTGCGCCCTAGAGTGAAATGATGGTTGCTTCGTCCGTCCAGCTTAATGCGGGAAAGGTGGGGCTTTGTGATTTGACCCCTCATCGCTCATTTTCTACTACTACGGTGTTATGACCGGGGTGCCTCCAATTCCAACAACTGCTCCGAACTATAATTTGGTGCATTGCATGTGGAACAAGACGGTGGATGAGCCACATGTCGGCCAAAGGGGTCCTGTTAAGTGTGTCGCCATTTCGTGTGCGGACTGACCCTGCTTGAGTTGCTACGCCAACAGACAGGAGCAGCCTACCACTTGGTTTTGCTCCTTGGTGAATCGCGACTATATTGATCTAAAAAGGTACGTGCTGAACTACCCTCTCCATCTCGGTTTTTCACTTTTAGGCTCTCGGTTTATAGGGCGTGCACGTAGTTCTAGGTCATCCATTTGACTAACTAAATATGAGTTACTATGTCACAAAAAAGTATATCATTGGATTCTTAAGCAGATGTAGTTGTATTTAAAAGTCGAGGGCGGAGCTTTTCCTGCACGGTAGGCGGGGCAGTTCCGCCTAGTCGGTTCGACAGAGACGTGAGAAGACGAGGGAGTAGGCTGCTGCAAACGTAGGGCTGTGTGATTTGACAGCGAGTTACTGCTGGACAGGTGGGGCCCCGTGATTTGACTTGCCATTATCGTTTTAACTGCGGCGCTACGACCGGCGTGAGTCTCCCGATTCCTGACCACCTCCATACAGGTGCCTCTCCCAATGCTCCACCATGTAGTATAGGCTGGCCCTTGCATGAGAGCCCAGTTCTCCACCTTTTCCTTGCCTCCCTTTCCTCCACATATGCAAAAATGCCATGTAAAGCGCACTATTGTACTTACTTGCTCCTACAGGTGCTAAGCTTGCCACATAGGCATAAAGTCTGATGTGGCAAGTTAATCAAGAAGAGAGAGACTAGTTTGGTGACCCAAGGAAGAAACGGTGCTAAGCGCGTGTACCTAGGTGAAAAGACAATTTTGAGTCTATAGCTAATTAAATGAAGCAAACTTAGCAACAAAAAACTAATAAGCACACCATTTCATTGGAAGAGGTCACTCCTTGGCAAATGCAATAAATACTAGTACTCCCTATGTCCCATAATATAAGAACGTTTTTGGCACTACACTAGTGTCAAAAACGTTCTTATATTATGGGACGGAGGGAGTACTAAGAAAGAGATAGAGAGAAGTAAAATAAATAAATACACTTATAGCCAACCTTATAGCTAACCTTGTTGTAGTATGAGTGACTAAGTGATGACTATGTATGACATGCCAACATTAGATAGCCTAACGCATCGTGTTAAATCTTCAAGGGCGCGACCGCGCGTGCGACGCGACGGTCGTGGTAGGGCGACCATGATACGGGCTGCTGACAGCCCTTGGATCTGAGATCAAACGGTCGCATGCTACCTTGCTGAAAATTTGCAGAATAACCCTCCAAGATAGGATATTCACCCATAGGTCTAGAATCACGCCATGCAACCGTTCGATGTCAGATCCAAGGGCTCTCGGAAGCCCGTATCATGGGAGAATGGAAATCCACTACCCTGCCATTCGCACACTGGCAGTTCGCTCCTACTCGTCCCCGCACATCCTTTTATACTACGGCGGTTCGCTCCTAGTCGTCCCGTCCTTTTCACATTACGGCAGTTCCACTAATCCTAACCCTCCTCCCAAATCCATGGCGTCCCAAATCTCCATGATCGGCGGTGAGTACAAGGTTAGAACCATCACCGGCGATGAGTTCGACGTCATCTACACCCGTTCTTCCGCGACGGTGAAAGGATGCCTTTCTCGCTTCAGACGCATCTTCGAAAACTTAGATGATGAGTGGGTCGCTAGGCTAGATGTTTAGTACACCACAGTCCTGGGATGAGAGAAGGATCTAAAGGACGAAGATAGGAAGAAGCCCGCCGTGATCCAGGTTTGCGTGCATGACTTATTCTTGGTCTACCACATATGCCATGCCGATGTTGAATGCCTGGATTTTAAGAACCTCCTCAAGAGCAACCTAGTCAAATTCGTTACTGTAGAATTTAGGAACGACAAAGAAGTCCTGGGTCGGATAGGCCTCGTTGCAGGCAACCCCTACGACCTCCAGAAGAATCGGCTGCTACCCTCTGGTGGCCAGCCTTCAATGCTGACCCTGACAGGAGCCATGGTTCATCCTTCGTACCGTAAACTGGAGAAACCTGATTACATGTTTCATCGTCATGCATGGCAGTTAAATGTACTAGATATAGACCACATCCACTATGCTGCAATGGATGGCTACCTTTGTTTCAATATCTACAAGGGTTGGATGAAGAGCAAGATCCAAGTGTGCGGTTCAAGCAAAGAAGTATTGGCCAAGAGGAAGAGGGACAAGGACGAAGTCGAGGACGTGGACGAGGACTCCGAGTGAGTAAGGTGTCAGTATCGTTGCTCATGGTGGTTCTAATGCACTGTCTACCAGATTAGTTGCATAGTTTAATTTCAGGCGTGCTTAGTTTAATTTGAGGGGTGTCTTGTGCTGAGCCCCCAACAGAACTATGTTATGTTTCTTCTCGTTACTTTAACTCTTCAGTATGTACATACTACTAGTATTTCTATAATAGAATTTAGCACCCCAATTAAGCATGTACTAGCTTTTTGAATAGTACTATATGCATAATTTGGCGACGAGCACTCTCTATATGTACCACCTTTTTTTTAATTTCAATTTTTGCTCCATGGCGCAATCCATCGATACTACTACTGTACAAAAGTATACATTTTTAAAAGGCTAGAGTACTGTTCATCACATATATAGCCAGTTAAATTCTCAACCTAGAACGATGTGCATGCCATGTAGTAAACCGATACAGAGGACGTATAGTAAAAATGAGGTGATTTTACCGAGCGATCGGCGGGGGAGCATGGCCTGTCATGCGGTCCCACGTGTCATGATGTACCAAGGCGATGCGCGTGTCCCTCTTGAGGCAGAAGAAATACTACATGATTTGAGATGATGGCGAATCGAAGTGTGAAATAATGGTTGCTTCGTCCGTCTGGGAAGGTGCGGCATTGTGATTTGACGTCTCATTGCTCATTACTACTACTGGGCCGGTACGAGTGGGGTGCGTCCCCCTGCTGTTCTGCACTGTTAGTTGGTGCTTGACACGTCGACCCGGTTGCTATATGTACCACATGTCGGCGACAGGAAGTACATAATTCATGAAAGGGAGCGACTTAGTTTTGGAAAAAATCTGTTTTTACGGAGTACGTACCCACTAGGGTTTATAGGGCTCATCTAAAAAACATTCGTTTTTCCGTTTGATAAGTCTCAATTCTACTACTAGTAGTAGTACCATTACATGTTGGATTTCAAGGTGCGTTAGATCACCCGATGCAAGCAGTGTCAAGAGGAAACTCACTAATGCATGTAGAAGTTCATGGAAATTTAGTGGTCATTCATCCATTCGTTCTAATTAATGCCTCGGTAAACATAACTTCTTGAGAAAAATGAGTGTACTAATTACTTGTGCAAACTATGAAATTAATTCGACCACTCACCGTCTACCTTGGTTGGAGAGATTTTGAGATTGAGCCATAAGGCTGGCTATAGTGGGGGTAACATAACTAGTATCATATACTTGGGACTCGTAAACATGATTTTGTGGCATGCAATTAAAGAAGAGAGAGGGGGTCATAGTAACATAGGTAGATTCCGTATCATAATAAATGATATGCTACTATGTGTCATGCATGGCAATAATAAGACCATCTATGATACTACTTTATGATACTATGCACTATGGGTGTAGTATCATACATAGTATATGTTACTCCCCACTATGACTAGCCTAAACTGGAAAGGAGGGAGTAGTAACTTTTGTCTCGATTACTATTCGTGGCCTTGTATAGATGCAAAATGTATTTTTTTATAGTGGCCTTGTATAAGTAAATGGAGGGAGTACTAAAGACATATATATTCCAAACAATATGATAATCTCTCTAACCAAGGTACGTAGTAGGGACGAGGAGTAAATGGAGGGAGTAGTAAAATTTTCTCCTCATGCTGCGAGCCACCGCGTGCGTGGGCGAGGGAGCGGGCGTAAGGCGTACAGTAGTAGTAGTACTACTACTCGTAAGCAAGCTTCACCTCATCCTGTGAGCCACCGCGCCCGTCAGCGGGGGAGACGGCATACTAAGCAAGCTTCTCCTTGTTCTGCGAGTTGACGGGACACATCAAAAGTACTCCAGTGTATAGAGCCTTGCCTCTAAGGTCGGCCCCACATGGTTTGCCTCTTTTTTAACATAACACGTCAAGTTGCAATTTGTTTGTTCACCCGTGGTAGACAATCCTCCCTCCACCATGTGGACAACCAGTACACATGTCAAATTACCACGTGGGCTGCCTTTTCGTAAAGAAATGAGCTCCACCATGTACCCGCGCGGGTGTGGTTGGGAAAGAGACGGGAGTACGTGCGCCATGCGTGCACCTCTTCTCTTCGTGCACGTCCCCCACCTACGTGGGTGTGTGTGAGAGATACAAACCTAGACATAATGCGCCGTCCATCCCCATGCCTCCGCCCAGTCCGACCACCAGTCACCACCACGCCCCACTCCTCCTCACCTTATCTCTCATCTTTCTCCCTCCATTTTTATATACAAGGGGCCACTATCAAAATTACAATTTGCAGATATACAAGGCCACTAACACTAATCGATGCAATATTAATGGTGTTTGCCTCGTGGTACTAGCAAAGGAGGACATTAATTATCCCTTGCATGCATGCGGGAGTTTGTAAAAAAATGCATCTTGATGATCCGTGCAATGCACGAGCATCTTGCTAGTCCATGAAAACAACACATGGCAAAATTCCACTACGAACGAGGGATTTGAATCTGTTGGGAGGGGCTGTTTGGATCTTGCCCGGGGTAGCCAAAATATTGGCGACCCTTTTGTCCACCGGTGCCTTTGCCACCGATGAACGAGGAATGGCTCGGGTGCTCATGCATCCTCCAGTGTGCAGGTTGGAGACAAGCTCGCACAAGCTGTGTTTTTTGTGCCACAACGCCGCCCGAGCCGCCCGCAGACCGACCAGTGACCCGCAAATTACGCCATCCAACTGTAGCCGCACACATTATGACAGCAACTCAACCAACCGGACGAAATTCACGCAAACACATAGACAAACTGATATTTGATATAACAACGACGGAAATCATATAAAATACTGGATTTTCATACAAACATGATAGATTTCATTACATTCAAATGAACTACACGGTGCTAGTTCTGGACAGCACATGTATATAATACCTAGCCTAAATGGACGCCCGCCGATCGATTTGTGTTCTTCATGTCCAGCAGCACAATCACTGGACTGCCAGGAGCCCCGGAGGTATATGCTTCAGCACAAAGGACGGCTTGCTTTCCCACTGCCCAACTGATATCATTGGCTGATGCCGAAGATGATGGTGGCCGGCACCGGTTTGAGTTCATCACCGGCCACTACTTCTCCATGGCCGGCACCGACTCCAGTTCATCCTAACATTCCCCTCTTCCCTGGAGCCCATGCAGGGTCGACGAAGGTCCTCGCAACAAAAGGATCCGGCAAGACACCTGCTGTGTACACCGGCGTCGCCTCCGCGGTGGCCTTTATGGGACCCAAGCGGCAGCGGCCTCTCGTGTTCTACTTCTCCTTGATGATGGCGGCGGACGCGGAGGAGCTGGCCACCGACTCGTCGCTCTCCGCACACCCGACTTCTGTCGCTACTTGCATGGCGCGGCCGCCGGCATGGGAGTCTCGGCCACAAAAACGGGAGACCCGATACGAGGCGGCAGCGTGGATGGCAGCAACGACACCCGTGCGCTGCTCCTCGTCGAGCTGGCCTGGAGCGGCGAGTTGCTGAACCGTGCGCCGGCTTGGGGCAGCAACTGGCTCCGTTGGGCGAGGGGAGGGAGGTGGATCAGCAAGCTGCATAGCTCGTATCCGGCGGGCTAACCAGCCGGCTTGGATGCGGAATAACTACTCTTCATAAGCCATTGTAGGAGTGGACAAAATGGTGAAGGAGGAGATAAGGGAGCGGCGAAGGTGTGTGATTCTTGGCCGGCGTTTGGCCTCGTTTAAATAGGAGATTAAATAGATGGCGGACGGGAGGAGCTCGGCCAGCGTTGCGTTTAATGCCGGCCCGGTCATGAACGGACGTGTGTCCAGAGTGGGTTTCTCGGCTTCCACATGGGCGGGTTTCATGGAGCCGTTTGAATGCGGGAAGGAGGCGTGTTCAGCCGGGCATGCAGCGAGTGGCGCCCTCGACTTTGACCTAGGACACCACGCCGTTCTTCCACTAACGTGTGGGCTCTTTGGGTACATGGCCTGCATGTCAACGTGGGCAGCGCACAACAGAGGAACCTTTGGTGGGCCAGGGCGGTCAGAAGCAGGCATTTCATAAACTGATGATTGTTCATTGAGTGTGACATCATCTTTTTCATGTAGATAAGCCTACTATGTTGATAGCTCGTTCGATACGTTGTGATTCATAAAGACCGCTGCAAACATCAATGTTCTGCTTATCACAGATAAGATTGATTAATACCCGTAACAATCCATGTCCTTAACAAAGGGTGCATGCACGTATAGGTTGAGCATGTGTCTGGCGTCGTGTGCTATGTGCATGCAGGCGTGCGAGTGTTGCGTGCGTGCAAGGGTACGTTTCAGTGTTGCATGCATGGGTGCGTACGTGCATGTGTTCATGAGTGCATGTGTATGTATCAGTGTTGCACGCCAGCATGCGTGCGTGTGTACATTATGTGTACGTGTCAGTGTTGCATGCCTGCATGGGTGTGTGTCTTGCGTGCGTGCATGTGTATGTGCGGGGTGAGGCTACACATCAGTCGCCTGACTTTTTAATCTCTGGTCATTAGATTTTCCAGCCGTTGGATACGAAATCAAGGGCCTCCAGTTTATCATCAAACTCCACCCCCTGAGCTGGCAGCCACCACCGGCCGAACCGCCGGCCCCCGCCGCCCACGGCCAGCCCGTGCTGCTACGCCGCCCCGCCCTCCCCGAAACCACTCCCCACCGCCGGTCCGCCGTCACACCGGCCATCTCTCTAGCCCCCCCGCGCCGAGCTTTTTCTCCGACGATCCCCACCCCACCGCCCAATCAACGCCCCCCAACCAGAGGTCTCATGACTTTGAATACCCACCGACCACTAATTAATTACCATTTCTGTCCTTCATATACGCGCTGATGGGTGGGCCCTATGGTAATGTGCGGTGCTGAATGTGGACCATTTGACTGGTCAATTGATCGTGTTATCAACAAATTACGGAGCTGTATGGTGAGCCAGTGACCGTATGATCACCCTAAAATGTACTCCTATTTTATTAACATAGGATAGACTCAAACTACCATTTTCTTTCTCTCACATATGGGCTAACAGGTGGGCCCCATGGTTACGTACCCTGATGGTGCAACACTAGTTGCGCCGCGTGGAACGTTTGACTGGTCAATTGATTGTGTCATCAACAAAATACGGAGTTGTCCGGGTGAGCCAGTGACCGTATAATCATGACATGTATTTGTTTAACACGGTACAGATGCAAGGGCTCATTTACACGTGCAAGCACTCACCGCTATAAGCACACACACGCGGACCCTACCCATATGAGCACCTTCGAGAGAGTGGGTCAGGATATATGATCTTGAGATTTTACGAAGTCACCATAGGTGCCTCATAGTCGAGTGGAACGTCTCCTCCCACTGAACGCACATCGCCGGAAAATACTGAAATTAACACAAGATAAATGCGAGCATCGGGACTTTAACCTTGGTGGGCTCAAGAAACCATTGTCCTCCTAACCATCCAACCACATGTTGGTTAGCACGAAAAAATGTATGTGGTGACCGTGATGAGCTTATTCTGAAGTCCAGTGACCATATCTTGCTTTCAGTTCAAATACAATGACCATAAGTGTCGCCAACAAAATACGGAGCACACATCAAATGCAAAGCCCGTTAGTGTCATCAACAAAATATGGAGACGTATCGTGAGCTAGATACCATTGCACTATTGTATATGCTTATTTTCTTAGTGGCCGATTGCACGTGTGGTGTGGTGGGCACATAATCTAGTTGTGGTGGGTCAACATGAAGACTCATGGGTCGGTTCCATCCCGCGCCACATATAGGTTGGACCGAGACGCGTTATATGAAGACCCATGTGGAGGACTCGGCGTACAACACGAAGCTACCAGAGTTGCGGAGGACTCTATCCCCACTGGTGATAAGCCGATTATATATGATTTGTAACCCTAGGCCCCCAGTATGTTACAGAAGCTTGGGGGCTAGTTCGTCAATAGTATACACACACCCACAATGCTTGGTATTCACGTGTACTTTGTACACACCCCTATCACTAATATACAGTACCAGGAGTAGGCTCTTTCTTCAACTGCAAGGGTCTTAACTAGGGTAAAACTTTGCCTCATATTACCATCCAGCCTAACAGCCAGGGATATCCTACCGAATGATATGATGAAATCATATCTGCCAACTACTAATAGAGAGGTGTGTCTAGGGGGGGGGCAATGTGTGCAAGAGAGGCCTAAAGATAATGTGCGTGCGGGAGACACGTAGGCACATATATGTGCGTATAGAGGGCTAGTAGAGACCATGCGTGTGTATATATGCATGTGAGATAGATAGTGTTTTCCAACTGAGATTAGTGAAAAGAGTGGTACATAGTAGTCAGAAAGAGAGAGAGAGAGAGAGAGAGAGAGAGAGAGAGAGAAAGAGAGCATGTGCGTGAGACACCCCGACACCCTGAGAGAGATTGTGAGCATGTGTGAAAGAGAAATGCCGATGTATATAAAGTGTGTGCACTTATGCGTTAGATAGAGAGATATATAACGCGTTTGTGAGAACGGTCCGAGGCATAGTGCATCTATGTGTAAAAGGCGGGTCTACGCATTAAATTAAAATATAAATGGCATTATTATTTTTGGATGAGATCATGAATTTTGCAAATTGCGTATGGACGAAAATCGGTCTATCAGACACCCATACTCTATTGAATTCTAGCATGTGCATGTGTTTATTTCATATTATCGATCCATAGAGTGAGAGCGGTTTGAAATACAGGCAATGGATGCTTTTGCAATTCATATATAAACATTAATTAGTGCACTCCATGTTGTTAGTGTGAAGCACTTTATACATTTGTCACTTGCATGGATACATTCCAAATTGCTAGCTACGAAATAGAATACATGTCGAATTCAACATAAAGGGGGTTTCGAAGATTCGAATTCATAGGAAGTGCATTCATCTATTTGAACCTGAGATAATGGCATTTGTAAATCAGATGTAAAAGGGGGCATCAATCTTTGTTGTGCGTTTGAACATGCTATATATATTCATACGCATATCTAACTTTTTTTTGCAACCAAGGAGATTATATCTGGAACCATGCATGACTGAGGTAAGTTGCATTTTTTTTAATATATACTCGTGTACAATGTATATTCAAATGTACCCCCTCCATTCCAAAATAATCGTAGCTTTAGGATTTTCAAGATTAAAGATTTGTGAAGTTTGACAAATCCGGAAATTTCAATTCAAGAGAACCAAAAACGTTAATGCTTCTGCTCCCAAATATTGAACGAAGCGCCAAATAGGCCTGTGGTCACCCGAAACCGCGCGAGACTAATGTTTGGTAAAATTAATGTCCTGACTCTGGCCCGTGTAGCCTATCGGCCCGATGCCCAAAGATCTAAACCGGGATAGGTTTGTAACTTCACCAAGACGCCAGTCTCAACCGCCTCCGAGAAGCATTCATACTCCATGGGCGCCTAAACACCCATGCG
The DNA here is from genome assembly GCF_018294505.1 of Triticum aestivum. NCBI lineage: Eukaryota > Viridiplantae > Streptophyta > Magnoliopsida > Poales > Poaceae > Triticum > Triticum aestivum. The sequence continues at coordinate 193,544,364 of NC_057804.1, forward strand.
CTCGGCCGAAATCTATCCCGCCCACATTTGGGACACCTGAGATTACTGTCCTACCCCCAACCCGCAATATGTCCGAAATTTTAGATGGGGGCAAAGTTTGTAACTTTCCCCAAATTTCAAACAAGCGCGTCTGAAACCGAAACATTGTTCCCCCTTAGTTCCCCGCTTCCCTCCGTTTCCCCATTCATACTCCGTGGGCGCCAAAACACCCTCTCCACTAGCCGCGAAACCCCAGCCTCCTCCGTCCTCCACCCCATAGCGGCCAATCCACCGCCACCCTCCTCCATCACGCCGGAGCCGGTACCCCGATGTCGTCGTCCAACGCAACCTCAACCGCAACGCCCTCTAGGACTTAGCAGCTGAAGCCGAGGCAGAGCTGCCTCCACGACACCGACGCTGACGTGCGCCATACCAGAACCACTCCGACCACACCGTCCTGTGCCTCACTGCTGCCTCTCCAGTGTTGCAACCGTCCACCGCACCGGAGCTGTTCCCGCTACGCCGTCGTTCGCTGCCTCGGATCTGCTTCCCCACCGCCGATAGATGGCCACCACACCACACTCAACAACTTGGCCATGGGTTTGTCCAAGGCTGAACCGTCCTCCACAACTTCTGGTTTCTGGCGAACCACAAGAAGATCTTTGGAAAAATAGAAGGAGGACACAACACTGCCAGCAGAAAGAGGTACTCCTCTTCCCTTATTCGTGCAAATCTTACGTCTCTGCTCACACCGTATTCAACCCACAAAAGAAACTAGTTGAGCGCTTCTTACTGCATCTTCTTCGTGATACTAAATGCACAAGGTTTTCTCCCTTTTACTATTTCACCTTTGCTAGAGGTCAGTAGCCCGCCTGGATTTCAATTCAGGGTCAGTCGAACCGCAATTAAAAGAAGCAGCACCCACTTAGGCGCGTGGAGCACCTAGTCCGCCTGTTCCTCGGGGAAGCAGCGCATCGGTGTCTATCATAGGGGTGTGGGGTGCAGGAGCTGCTTGCGCCCGATCTGGAGGTCGACGGGGCTTGAATGGATGGCCGGGGGGCGGTGCCAAGCACGGCGGTGCAGTGAGGTCGAGGGGAGGGCACAGGCAGGGGAGGAATACTGGGCTGGTGGTCGCTGGCGTTTCGAGGAAGATCGTCAACACTGACTGGCTTGAGGTAGATGATGGCGATCTGCCCATTCTTTGTACATCGGACGGTGCAGAAAAAATGGATTGACCTATTTTCTTTCAGTCGACTGCTATTTTCATAGAATCCTGTAGTAATTTAGTGTGACATGCATGTTGTAGAGCTATCATATGTCTCCCGTCATTTATTTCTCACCGACCTGCTATGTGCTACCTTTACACTGTACTAATTGTGCACACACTTCACCCATACTCACACTATTGTTTTTTTATGCATGGGTATTTCAGACTCTGACGCAGTGTTGATGAATGCAAAAAAGAAAAGACAGAAGTCGCTCCACTGTAATTCGAAGATAAGCACTAAGCGTTTCATCGCTCTAATGGGTGCAGTGTCAGCAGTTGGAGACACTAAACGTAGCTCTGCAGTTGATGATCTCAATTGCCATGCACAACCATCCCAGGTGCTTGCTTTAACTACGCGTTGTCAAATGTGGTTACATGTTGCATATGGTGTGTAGCTTGTATTGCTTCCAATTTGGTTAAATTGCATCTGCTTACTTTACACATTATACCTTTGATAATGACATGCCTTCCTGTTTTTGATACATACTACATATGTCTTTTAACCATGTTCGTACATCAAACTAATGCTCTTTTGTATCCCTCGTCAATCACTTATGATGAGACAGTCACCCGAGTGGGTTACTGTGAGGCGCCCTACTCGTTTAAAGAGTGCAGTGTCATCCTCCCCACATGATTCTCAAGAAAAAGCAAGGCTAAATGAAGATAGTCAACGTAGCTCTCTAGTTGATCACTGCAATTCCCCCACACCACCATCGCAGGTGCTTGCTCTTACTTGGCAGTGTGATATGTGGTTGCATGTTGCATATGGTGTCTACCTTGTAATGCTTCTAATTAGGGTAAATTGCATATGCTTAGTTAACACATTATACCTGTGAATATGACATGCCTTCCTGTTTGGTACATACTACGTCTTTCTATTAACCATGTTCTTACATCAAACTACTTTTCTTGTGTATCCCTCATCAATCACTTCTGACGATACACCTTCAAGTTGACAGTGTAATATTGGTTGCATCTTGCATATCATTTCAAACATGTATTGCCTCTAATTTGTTGAAGTGCCACTTATAATGAGATACATCTAACTTCGTAGAGTGATTTTGGTTGGATCTTTCATATGGTGTCTAGATTGCATTGCTTCCAATTTGTTGTAATGCCTTCTGCTTAGCGTTTTTCATACATATTCCATCCTCCTACAATGTGGTTGCCATACATAAAAAAGTTGTGTTCATCAGTATCATGCATCAACGAATTTGGAAGTGCGAATTTCAATCCTTTTTCTTGTGTGTTTACTTGACAAGGCAAAATCTGAAAGGACGAAGGCACGTAATGATGGTGGTCCTCTGGAGCAACCGAAACAGATGATCTCTGCAGATTCTCCTGCTACTCATACTGTAGTGCTAGTTCCAAATCTCATCTCCCCTACTCCACAACCCAAGGTGCTTGCTCTAACATGGCAGTGTTATATCTAGTTGCATGTTGCATATGGTGCCTAGCTTGTATTGCTCCTAATTTGTTAAATTACATCTCCTTAGCTTACACATTATACATGTGAATATGACACACCTTCCTGTTTTTGGTACATACTACATCTGCCTATCACACCATGTTCTTACATCAAACTACTGTTCTTGTGTATCCTGCATCTATCGCTTATGATGAGATAGTCAGGCGCGTGGGTTAATATGAGATGCAATACTCTTATAAAGAATGCAATTTCATCCTCTCCACATGATTCTCAAGAAACAGCAAGCCTAAATGAAGATATTGAACGTAGCTCTGTACTTGAAGACCGCACTTCCCAGTGTGATATGTGGTTGCATGTTGCATATGGTGTCTAGCTTGTAATGCTTCTAATTAGGGTAAATTGCATCTGCTTAGTTTACACACTATACCTGTGAATATGTCATGCCTTCCTATTCTTGGTACAAACTACATCTATGTGTTAACCTTGTTCTTACATGAAACTACCTCTCTTTTGTATCCTGCATCAATCACTTGAGTCAGCTTTATTTGTTACATATTGCATATTATTTCTAGCCTGTTGCCATGTATTGCTTCTAATTTGGTCAAATACATTTGTTAGGGCACCCTTTTAATTTGGCAGAGTGATATTGGTTTCATCTTTCATATGGTTTCTAGCTTGCATTGATTCTAACAAGTTCAAGCACCTTGTGCTTAGTTTACACTTTATACATCATACATGTCAATATGTCACACCATCCTGTTTTTCATACATATTCCATCCTCCTATCATGCGGCTGCCTTACATGAAAGTAGTGTTCGTCAGTATCATGCATCAATGAGTTCTGAAGAGCAAATTTTATTCCTTTTTCTTGTGGGTTTGACTTGACAAGGCAAAATCAAGAAAGAGGAAGGAAAAGAGTAAGGAAGATGATGATGGTGGTCCTCTGCAACAACGTAAACGGCGCATCTGTACCGATTCTCCTTGTACTGATAGTGCATTACAAGGTCCAAGTCTCCGCTCCCCTACTCCACCATCCAAGGTGCTTGCTCTAACTTGGCAGTGTGATATCTGGTTGCATGTTGCATATGGTGTCTAGCTCATATTGCTCCTAATTAGTGTAAACTGCATCTGCTTAGCTTACACATGATACATTGAATATGACACGCTTTCCTGTTTTTGGTACATACTATATCTGTCTATCACACCATGTTCTTACATGAAACTACTCTTCTTGTGTATCCCGCATTAGTCACTTATGATGGGACACCTTTAAGTTGGCAGTGTGATATTGGTTTGCGTCTTGAATATGATTTCTAGCATGTATTGCTTCTAGTTTGATGAACGCCACCTATGACGAGACAATTTTAACTTGGCAGAGTAATATTGATTGCATCTTCCATATGGTGTCTTGAAGTGTTTCTAATTTGTTGAAGTGCCTTCTGCTTAGTTACCACATCATAGGTGTGAATATGTCAAGCCGTCCATTTTTTCGTACATATTCCATCCTCGTATCATGACTTTGCCTTTCATCAGAGTAGTGTTCGTCAGTATCATGCATGAATGAGTTTTGAAGAGCGAATTATATTCCTTTTTCTTGTCGGTATGACCTTACAATGCAAATCAATAAAGCTGAAGGAAATTGGCAAGGCATTGGATGATGGTGGTTCTTCCGAGCAACTGAAACGGAGGTTCTCTACAGATTCTACTCCGCCATCCTCCCAACAAGATTCGCAAGATAACACAAGGCTAGATAGTCAATGTAACTGTGTAGATGATGAGCACATCTCCCCTACTCCACCATCATAGGTGCTTGCTCTAACTTGGCACTATTATATGTGGTTTCATGTTGCGTATGATCTCTAGCTTGTATTGCTTCTAACTTTGTTGAATTGCATTTGCTTACTTTACACATAATGCCTATGAATATGACATGTGTTCCTGTTTCTACATCAGACTACTGTTCTTGCATAGCCCGCATCAGTCACTTATGTAAGGCACCTTTAAGTCGCCACTTTGATATTGGTTGTGTTTTGCATATGATTTCTAGCATGTACTACTTCTAATTTGTTGAAACGCCATACAGTTTGAACTTGGCAGAGTGATATTGGTTGCATCTTTCATATGGTGTCTAGCTTGAAGTGCTTCTAATTTGTTGAAATGCCTTCTGCTTAGTTACCACATCATAGGTGTGAATATGTCACACCATCCTGTTTTTCATACGTATTCCATCCTCGCATCATGTGTTTGCCTTTCATCCGAGTAGTGTTCGTCAGCATCATGCATGAATGAGTTCTGAAGAGCGAACTTTATTCCTTTTTCTTACTGGTTTGACTTCGCAGTGCAAAATCATTACAGCTGAAGGAAATTAGTTCGGCAGTGGATGATGGTGGTCCTTCGGAGCAACTCAAACAGGGGGTCTCTACAGGTTCTACTCCGCCATCCTCCCGACAAGATTCGCAAGACAACACAAGGCTGGACAGTCAACGTAGCTGTGTAGATGATGAGCACATCTCCCCTACTCCACCATCACAGGTTCTTGCTCTAACTTGGCACTATTATATGTGGTTGCATATTGCGTATGATGTCTAGCTTGTATTGCTTCTAACTTGAATTGCATCTGCTTACTTTGCACATAATGCCTGTGAATATGACACGTGTTCCTGTTTCTAGAACATATGTGTACATGATGTGCACATCTCCCCTACTCCACCATCACAGGTGCTTGCTCTTACTTGGAACTGTTATATGTGGTTGCGTTTTCCGTATGATGTCTAGTTTGTATTGCTTCTGATTATGTTGAATTGCATCTGCGTAGCTTACAACTTATACCTGCAACATTCACTTACCCATAAGACACATTTAACTTGGGACTGTGATGTATGTTGCATCTTGCGTTGTCTTCTAGCTTGTACTGCTTCTAATTTCTTGAAATGGCACTTACGACGAGACACTTTTTACCTGATAGAGTGATGTTGTTGCATGTTCATATGGTTCCTAGCTTTCATTTCTTCTAATTTTGTTGAAATGCCTTCTGCTTACTGTTTTTCATACATATTCTACCCTCCTACCGTACGTGTGAATATGAAACACTGTCTTTTTTGTATATATTCCATCCTCCTATCTTGCGCTTGCCTTGCATCAAAGTAGTGTTCATCTGTATCATGCATCAACCATTTATGCAGAGCTAATTTTATTCATCTTCTTGTGGTTTTGACTTCATAAGGCAATATCAGAAAATAGGAAGGAAAAGAGTAAGTTAGGGGATGTTGGTGGTCCTCCGCATCGACGCAAACAGAGACTCTCTAGATTTGCCACTGCTATTGCTAATGAAGTTGAAGTCCCAAGTCTACATGATGAGTTCATCTCCCGTACTCCACCATCGCAGGTGCTTGCTCTAAGTTGACAGTGTGATAATTGGTTTCATGTTGCATATGTTGTCTAGCCTGTATTTCTTCTATTTTGATTAAATTGCACCTGCTGAGTTTATACGTTATACATGTGCATATGACATGGCTTTCCGTATCTAGAGTACACTGTATCTATCTATCATACCATGTTCTTACAACAAAGTACTGTTGTTGTGTATCCCGCATCAGTCACTCATGATTGGACGCTTTTAACATGGCAGTTTGATAGTGGTTGCGTCTTGTATTGATTTCTACATTGTACTGCTTCTAATTTTTTGAATTGCCACTTATGACAAGACACTTTTAACTTGGCACAGTAATATTGGTTGCATCTTTCATATGGTGTCTAGCTTGCATTACTTCTATTTTCTTGAAAATCCTTCTGCTTAGTTTGCACATCGTAGCTGTGAATATGTCAAGTCGTCCTGTTTTTCTTACATATTCCATCCTCATACGGTTGTCTTACATCAAAGTATTGCTTGTCTGTATGATGCATCAATGAGTTCTGAAGAGTGATTTTATTCTTTTGTGTTGTGGGTACAGCTTGACATGGAAAAGTCAAAAAAGAGCAAGGAAAATAATATAGTAGGGAGTGCTGTTACTCGTTGGGTGAAACGAAAAAGGATCTGTCATCGAGATTCTGCTGGTACTTATAGTTCAGTAGAAGGTCCAAGTCCACCGGCTAAATCCACAAACACAGTATCACCTGCTCCACCAGCTGCAGCATCCACTTCAACTGTACCAGCATCTCAACAAGTTACTCGTTCATCTGCTCCGGAACTGGCCAGTTCCCAAGCTGCCTTCACACCTAACACTACTTCCGAAGCACTGCTGACACAACAGGGCTTGGCAAGATCAGACGAACCTCATGAGCATCAACACCAAGACGGTACCTGACCGAGTCAAGCTGCAGTTGCATGCTCCTTTATATGTACTCTCACAGTTTGATGTACACTAACACTTTCCATATTCGTTGTTGAACTAGCACCACGGCGCAAGCGGAAATAGACAGCAGGGATAATGCTTGACAGATTAACAAAATCTAAAGGAGGAAGAGTCGATATCCATTTTGAGGCAGGTTTAAAAAGGCCACATGATGCTATAGAGTCAGCCAAGTTAGTATCAGAGGCAGCCGTTGCCGTTAGGTGTCATGCACGTATCCTCCCAACATGGATCTAGTACAGGAATGAGAAATACAATACCCAGTTTAACACCTTCCTTGACCATTTATCCGTAAGTAATGTTATTCATCGCAATTGGTAATATTGTCTTGCTCTGTCCCATACTTTCTAGCTTCCTCCTAATAAGACTCACATTCTTTTTTCAATAGATGAGGTTCAAGTTGGATCCAAAGGATGATGCAACTAAACAAGCATGCACTCATGTTTTTCAGTCTGCTCTGCGACAGTATCGGTACCACCTTAGAAAATCTCACTTTGAAGGCAAGGCTAACAATGAAATCGCCCAAACATCTCCAGTGGAATATATTACAGATGAAGACTGGACAACCCTTGTTAAACACTGGTCTTATCCAAAGTATCAAGTAGGCTATATGTATTTGATCAGACCACATATTGAACTTGTATTTATGTATGTGCCTTAAAAGTGTATCTTCTTCTAAGCTAACTGTTTGAAGAACAAAACCAACCATTCTAAAGTGAAATTCCAACAGACAACAGGATCTCGTAGCACACTGCGAGGCTCTTGTAAATAGCTGCTACTTCCTTCTATTTTTGTGCCATATTATCGTATCTATATTGACTTGTTCCAAATATAGAGGAAAGCCCGTGCGGACCAAAAAGAACCTGAACCGAATGCAGTGCAAATCTTCAAGGATTTCCACACCAGCAAGATGAAGGGCATGAGCACACTAGTTCAAGCCGCTGTTGTAAGTCCTTACTCCTCCTGCCTTGAACTGATTGGTACTGTGATGTGTTCATTTAACTACTTGGTTTGCAGCCAATGTTAGTTACTCTGTTCACTTTTATACACAGTTGTCTTAACGTATCATTTCACCTTACATGGTCTAAAAGAGATGAAGGATGTGTAATCTAGTTGTTATGTTCACGTGCGCACACAATGATAAAATAGCCTGTTTGTTTTATATCTGTTTTCCCATGATATGAATGATGTCATACTATGTTCATCCTACTTTAAACCATGTCTCTTTATCCTTAGATGTCAACAAATGTGAGGAAATAGACAATACAGTAGGCATGCTACATGGACATATGTTCCGAATGTGATTTTATTATGTAGTTGGCACTACAATACATGCTAATGTATTACAGTAGTTCACCAAAATAAGTTATGTTTAAACGTTTAACCTACTTTGTTTGTTTTTGTCTCATTAGTAACTTATCTGGTACACTAATCTACAAGTTCAAACTTTCAGGAAGCTATCGAACAAATGATTGAACAGCCACAACCACCTGAAGATGACGAGGCTACCACAGGCACAATGTCACCTCTTGCTGCAGTGCGTCAGTATCTCTCCACTAACAGTGCAAAAAGCGCTTCCTGCGTAATTCTGGGTTGGTTGTCAAGGTAACCTCGTCCAAATCGCCTACTGAACAAAATCTTCCTGCTAGACAGAGTGATATATCTGTGCTCCAGGCACAAGTCCAATCCCTAATGGACTTCGTTTCGGAAACAAGAATAGTTGTTGACAAATGTCGTCAAGATATGAATGGTTTTGAAACTAGACTATCAGACATTCGCTTTGTTGTTCAAGAGCAATGGCGAGAAAAAAGGTGGAGATCGTGCTGCTCCATCAGATTCTAAAGCCTGAAACATTAGAACTCAGGTCAAATGATCTGTGCTTCTATACATCTGATGGTGCTTTTATCTGGAAGGACTGTAAACTTTATGCCAACAAGCCTTTTGTTGTATGGTTGGAATTTATTTTGTTGTGATACAACATTTATGATGCTGCCATAGGCTACATAATTACGACGCTATTTTTGTATAGTGTAGGTTTATCTTAGTAATGTATTAGGCCGAAAGCTTCGTAGGAGCCCAACATGCTAACATTCGTCGAGACCATTCCAATTGGGCTAAAAACGATTACGGGCCGAAATTGGCATGTAGCCCACTAAAAATATTTGGTCCTAAATCAGCATAAGCTTTCATATTTTTCTGGTAGGCCTGTGCCCATAGTGGGCCTTTAACAGGCCTAAACATAATTTGGGTCCTCAGTAAAAATGGGCCGTTTTGCCCATAGTGGGCCTTTAACAGGCCTAAACATAATTTGGGTCCTCAGTAAAAATGGGCCGTTTATAGGTGTAAATATCTCGAGCCCATAAAAACATGGGCCTTTAATAGACCGAAAGTGAGATTGGGCCCTGATTGTGCCAGATAACCCACTGGTCTTAGCAGGCCGAAATGGTGGCCCATTTACGATGCAGATCTTTGACAGGCCAAAATTCGGACGGGCTGTAAATGCGCTGACCTAATACACGGGCCTTTAACAGGCCGAAACTTAGGTCGAGCTAGATTATCGTCATTTTTATATGGGCCATTAATGGGCCCGATATGACATTGGGCCACATATGGCCCATGGTTTTCGTCCGGCGTTAACAGGCCAAAAATGACAACAGGCCGAAAGTGGCCCAAATCTATAGTGGGCCTCTAACAGGCCGAATGTCAGACATGGCCGAATATGACCCAAATCCTTCACGGTCGTTTATGGGCCGAAAGTTTTGATGGCCTGTAAATGGGCCCAAATGAAGCAGGACCTTTAACAGGCCAGAAATACACCGGGCCGTAATTCGGCCCAATTACTTAGCAGACTGTTAACGGGCCAGAAGTGACCATGGGCTGCGTTGATGACAAGTTTAGGATAGGCCGTTGATGGGCCGATTTGACAGAGAATGTTGGGCCTTTAGCTGGGCCAGCCCATTATGGTCTGCAGAATCTTGTGGGCCTTTAGCTGGGCCGGCCCATTGTGATCTGCAAAATCTTGTGGTCCTTTAGCCGGGCCGGCCCATTATGGTTTGCAAAATTGTGTGGGTCTTTAGCTGGGCCGACCCATTATGATCCGCTAAATTTTGTGGGACTTTATCTGGGCCAGCCCATTATGGTCTGCAAAATCTTATGGGCCTTTAGCTGGGATGACATATTATGGTCCACTAAATCTTATGGGCCTTTGGTTGGGCCGGCCCATTTAAACTTTATGGGCCACTTTTGGGCCAGTCCACGTGTCAACATATCATAGGCCCATCTCGACCGTTGGATGAGTGACACCTGTGCCAACGCGTGGATCCGTCAGCCAATTAGAATTTTACACGTGGAAAATCGGCATTGGTTGTGGCTGTTAGCGGGTTATCGGATCCAAAAAAGGACCCGATAGGTTAACGGCGGTTAACGGTGTCCCGTTACGGTGGATGCCACGTGTGGGTCACCCTTGACGAAAGCACTTCTATGACGCGCGATTTATCGTCATGGAAGTGGACACTTCCATGATGATAATTTTGGTAATGTCATGGAACACTTCTACGACAGCACATGTATGACTCTCTTGATTCTGTCATAAAATCGTCATGGATGTACATGCATGAAAAAAACGCGACCTACTGTGACAAACATGTATCATCACGAAAGTGTATTTTTTTGTAGTGGAACTGCCATCCAGCTCCGCTTTAGATTCACCTTCTGTTATAAGTAGACTTGCAACACCACCGCATGCTATCAATTCTGATATGTCGCAAGTTATTGATGATGTTACTTCTGCTATGAATGCTACTCTTGATGATGCTAGACCTTGCTTGATGATAATGTGCCACTAGGTGAATTTCTTGATGAACAAATTGCTAGAGTAAGACAACATGAGATTGTTGAAACTGATGAAGAGCTTGAAACTAAAAATCTTGAAACACCTATTACACCTAGTTCTCCTAGATATGAATTTCCAAAGGTACCGGAAGGTTATGTTATGGATGAGGAGACAACTAGAGACATTCTTGCTTGTAAGGATAAATATGATTTGGAAAAATTATTATGCAAGTATAAAGAAAAGACTTTGAATAATAAAATGAAATGTGATCCTCAGTTTGCTACTTCACCTATCTTTGTTGATGATAAGGATTATGTATTCTCTGTCGACCCAGAGTTAATTACTTTGGTTGTGTCAGTGTCGCTGACAAAGGAGCCCCACCTGCAGGAGAGGTCCAGCACAGGAGTGTGCGGCCCAGCCGCGGACACAAGCCCAATTCTCACACTACAGCCCAGAGTGGGCAGCGACCAAGACATCATCTACTTAAGCGCAACTCGCCCACGAGAAGGGGGTATCCAGAGGATCAAGGCAGAACCCAGCGGCGGCTACCTAGATATCTTCCTGTAGTTTCCCTTTTTGCAAGAAATTGAACCCTGTATTCGATCGAAATTGCTACTACTTCGGAGAGCTGTAATAGATTGATTCCCCTCCATTATCCGTAACCTTACAGGTTGAATCTGATCGTTTCCATGGTTATGAAACTGAAAACTGTTGTGGCGCATCTTACTAAGTTGAATGATATAGCCACCCTTTTTGCTCATGATGAGAAGATTTGCTATTATTATGTTCTCAAGTTATTTCCGTTCTCATTAAAGGGTGATGCTAAGGCTTGGTATAATACTCTTGCTCCTGGTTGTGCGCGTAGTCCCCAGGATATGATTTATTACTTCTTTGAAAAATATTTTCATGCTCATAAGAAACAAGCTGACTTGCAGGAAATATTTAACTTTGTGCAAATTGAAGAAGGGAGACTCCCACAAGCTTGGGGGAGGCTTCTCCAATTGCTTAATGCTTTGCCTGATCATTCTCTTAAGAAAAATGAAATACTTGATATCTTCTATAATGGACTAACCGAGGCTTCTAGGGACTTCCTAGATAGTTGTGCTGGTTGTGTTTTCAGGGAACGAACTGTTGGACAAGCTGAAGAATTCTTGAATAACATATTGAAAAATTATGATGATTGAATCCTTCCCGAACCACCACTTAAACCTACTCCAAAGAAGAGGGGTATCTTATATCTCAGTCCTGAAGATATGCAAGAGGCAAAGAAATCTATGAAAGAAAAAGGAACTAAAGCAGAGGATGTTAAAAATTTACCACCTATCAAAGAAATACATGGGCTTGAAACACCACCAACACCTAAGGTGATAGAGGTAAATTCTTTATTAAAGTTCGATGAAGGTGATATTCCTAATAATAAACATCCTAGTCAATGCCTTTATGAGTTTGATAATTACATTAGAAAGCAAGATCACTTCAATGCAAATGTTATGAAACAATTGAAATACAATTCTGATATAATTGCTCGCTTGAGTGACTTATTATTTAGAATCTCAAATGATGTTAGAGGTGTAGGGAAGCATGCCTTTATGGTTCAAACTCAACTAGAACAAGTTGCTAAATCTCAAAGAGAGTTGCTTGATGAAATGAATAATATTATCAATGATCATGTTGTTGGAGTAATGACTAGAGGAGGTAGAATGACTCAGGAACCACTTTACCCTGAGGGACACCCAAAAAGAATTGAACAAGACTCTCAAAGAGTTAACACTGATCCACATAGTCTCTCCAAAGAGAAAAAGAAGAAGTAAAATGATAGGACTTTGCATGCCTCTAGTGAACCTGAAGTAGAAAAAGCTCGTAATAATGATAATGAAGTCTCTCTTTCTGATGCTGAAACTCAATCTGGTAATGAACACTCACCTTCTGATAATGAAAAAAAAATACAATGATGAGGTTCATGATGAAGATACTCAAACAAATAATAAAGAACCAGACAATGATGTTGAAATAGAACCAGCAGTTGATCTTGATAACCCACAACCCAAGAATAAAAGATATGATAAAACAGACTTTGTTGCTAGAAAACATGGTAAGTAAAGAGAACCGTGGGTTCAAAAACCTATGCCCTTTCTACCTAAGTCAACCAAAAGGAAAGATGATGAAGAATTTGAACGCTTTGCTGAAATGCTAAGGCCAGTCTTTCTGCATACTCGCTTGATTGATATCTTGAAAATGCCTCGTTACGCAAAGTACATGAAAGACATCATCACCAATAAGAGAAAAATATCGGAAGCTGAAATCTCCACCATGCTTGCTAATTATACTTTTAAGGGTGGAGTACCGAAAAAACTTGGAGATCCGGGAATACCAACTATACCTTGCTCCATCAAAAGAAATTATGTGAAAACTGCATTTGTGATTTAGGGGCTGGTGTTAGTGTTATGCCTTTCTCTTTATATAAAAGACTTGATTTGAACAAACTCACACCTACTGAAATATCTTTGCAAATGGCTGATAAATCAACTGCCATACCTATCAATATTTGTGAGGATGTGCCCATTGTTGTTGATAATGTTGCTATCTTAACTGACTTTGTTATACTTGAGATGCCCAAGAACAACAACGTGTCGGTTATCCTTGGTAAACCCTTCTTGAATACTGCAGGAGCTGTTATTGATTGCAATAAAAGAAAGGTCACTTTTCATATCAATGGTAATGAACATACGGTGCACTTTCCGAAGAAACAATTCCAACTGAATGGTATTAATGTTATTGAAAAATCTCCGACAATCACTATTGGAAGTTTTCAACTACCTCTACCTACTACCAAAAAGAAATATGAAATGCTTATAGTTGGGGACATTCATATCCCCATTGAGGTAATGATACGTCCATTTTGCATCATGTTTCTTTTACTGTTATTCGTAATGTTTTTATCCATAATAATGCTTTTTGGAGTAATTCTAATGCCTTTTCACTCATAATTTACAAGGTACACACCAAGAGGGAGAATCCCGGCAGCTGGAAATCTGGACTTGAAAATGCTACGTCAGGCCACCTATTCTGCACAACTCCAAATGAGCTGAGACTTCACGGAGATTTTTTATGGATTATTTAAGAAATATTGGAGCCAATAACCACCAGAGGGGGGCCACCAGGTGGGCACAACCCACATGGGCGCGCCAGGCCCCCCAGGCGCGCCCTGGTGGGTTGTGGTCTCCTCGGCCCACCTCTGGTGCCCATCTTTTGGTATATAAGTCATTTTAACCTAGAAAAAAAATAAGGAGAAGGCTTTCTGGACGGAACGCCGCCGTCTCGAGGCAGAACTTGGGCAGGAGCACTTTTTCCCTCCGGCGGAGCGATTCCACCTGGGGAACTTCCCTCCTAGAGGGGGAAATCATCATCATCGTCATCACCAACAACTCTCCCATCTCGGGGAGGGAAATCTCCATCAACATCTTCAACAACACCATCTCATCTCAAACCCTAGTTCATCTCGTGTATTCAATCTTGTTACCAGAACTACAGATTAGTACTTGTGGGTGTCTAGTAGTGTTGATTACATCTTGTAGTTGATTACTATATGGTTTATTTGGTGGAAGATTATATGTTCAGATCCATTATGCTATCTAATACTCCTCTGATCATGAGCATGTTTACCATTTATGAGTAGTTACTTTTGTTCTTGAGGTCATGGGAGAAATCATGTTGTAAGTAATCATGTGAATTTGGTATGTGTTCGATATTTTGATAGTATGTATGTTGTGATTCCCTTAGTGGTGTCATGTGAACGTCGACTACATGACCCTTCACCATATTTTGGGCCTAAGGGAATGCATTGTGGAGTAGCAATAGATGGTGGGTTGCAAGAGTGACAGAAACTTAAACCCAAGTTTATGCGCTATTCCGTAAGGGACCGATTGGATCCTAGAGTTTAATGCTATGGTTAGAATTTATTCTTAATACTTTTCTTGTAGTTGCGGATGCTTGCAGGAGGGTTAATCATAAGTAGGAGGTTTGTTCACCGGTCCACCCACATATCAAATTATCAAAGTAGCGAACACAAAGTTTGTTCAAGTAAGAACAACACCTTAGCACCGGTCCACCCACATATCAAATTATCAAAGTAGCGAACACAAATCAAACCAACATGATGAAAGTGACTAGATGAAATTCCCGTGTACCCTCAAGAATGCTTTGCTTATCATAAGAGACCATTTTTGCCTGTCCTTTGCCTCAAAAGTATTGGGATACCTTGCTGCACCTTTGTTACTACCATCGTTACTTGCTCGTTACAAATTATCTTGCTATCAAACTACTAAGCTACTTACAATTTCAGCACTTGCAGACATTACCTTACTGAAAACTACTTGTCATTTCCTTCTACTCCTCATTGGGTTCGACACTCTTACTTATAGAAAAGAGCTACAATCGACCCCCTATACTTGTGGGTCATCAAGGCTATTTTCTGGCACCGTTGCTGGGGAGTGAAGCATTTATATAGTGTGCTGAAATTTATTGTCACTTGTTACTATGGAAAACAATCCTTTGAGGGGTTTGTTCGGGGTATCTTCAACTTGTTTGGAACCACAATTAGCTACCCCTCAACCTACTGCACCTACTAAAAATATTGAATATCAAATTCCTTCGGGTATGATAGAACAGCTGCTAGCTAATCCTTATGCAGGAGATGGAATAGAACATCCTGATATGCACTTGATATATGTGGAAAAACTTTGTGGATTGTTCAAGCTTGCAGGTTTACCCAGGGATGAAGTTATGAAAAAGGATTCCCCTTTATCTTTGAAGGGAAAAACATTGGCATGGTATAGACTATGCGATAATATTGGATCATGGAATTGGAATCGCTTGAAGTTGGAATTTCACCAAACTTTTTATCCTATGCATCTAGTTCGTCGTGATCGGAATTATATATATAATTTTTGGCCTCGTGAAGGAGAAAGTATCGCTCTAGATTGGGGGAGGCTTAAGTCAATGTTATATTCATGCCCCAATCATGAGCTCTCAAGAGAAATTATTCTCCAGAACTTTTATGCTCGGCTTTCTCTTAATGATCAAACCATGCTTGATATTTCATGTGTTGGTTCTTTTATGAAGAAGACTATTGAACTCCGTGGGGTCTTTTGGAATGAATTAAATGCAACTCTAAATATTGGTAACTCAATAAAGGTAAAGAGTCAGGCATAAAGCTTAAGTATGATTGTGTTCAATCTTTTATGGATACCGATGCTTTTCAAAAGTTTAGCACTAAATATGGACTTGACTCTGAGATAGTAGCCTCTTTCTGTGAATAATTTGCTACTCATGTTGAACTCCCTAAAGATAAGTGGTTTAAATATCACCCACGTATTAAAGAAGAAATTAAAGAACCAGTACCAGTTAAACAAGAAACTATACTCTATAATGTTGATCCAGTTGTTCCTACTACTTATATTGAGAAACCCCCTTTTCCTGTAAGGATAAAGGAACATGCTAAAGTTTCAACTATGGTTAACAAAAGCTATGTTAGAACACCTAAACCATATGAACAAATTAAAGTAGAACCTAGCATTTCTATGGTTAAAGATCTCCTAGAGGAAGATATGGATGAGCATGTTATTTACTTCTGTGCAGAAGCTACTAGTATTGCTAAACCCGATAAAAATAATAATCATAGACCTGTTGTTGGCATGCCTGTTATCTCAGTTAAAATAGGAGATCACTGTTATCATGGTTTATGTGACATGGGTGCTAGTGTGAGTTCTATTCCTCACACTTTATATCAAGAAATTATGAAAGACATAGCACCCGCAGAGTTAGAAGAACTAGATGTTACTGTTAAACTTGGTAATAGAGACACCATATCACCAATTGGGATTGTTAGAGATGTTGAACTCTTTTGTGGGAAAGTAAAATATCCTACTGATTTTCTTGTTCTTGGTTCCCCACAAGATGACTTATGTCCCATTATTTTTGGTAGACCTTTCTTGAACACAGTTAATGCTAAGATAGATTGCAAGAAACAAACTGTTGGTATTAGCTTTGGTGGTGAGTCTCATGAGTTTAGTTTTTCCAAGTTTAGTAGAAGTCATCATGAAACAAGAATTGCCTAGTAAGGATGAATTATTTGGTCTTGCTTCTATTGCTGTTCTACCTACTGATCCTTTAGAACAATATCTGCTAGACCATGAAAATGATTTACATATGCATGAAAGAAATGAAATAGATAAGATTTTCTTTGAACAACTTCCTGTCCTTAAACACAATTTTCCTATTGAAACTCTCAGAGGTCCTCCTCCACCTAAAGGTGTTCCTGTGTTTGAATTTAAACAATTTCCAGACACTTTGAAATATGCTTATCTTGATGAAAAGAAGATATATCCTGTTATTATCAGTACTACCCTTTCAGAACATGAATAAGAAAGATTATTGAAAGTTCTAAGGAAGCACCGAGCTGCTATTGGATATACTCTTGATGATTTAAAGGGCATTAGTCCCACTCTATGTCAACACAAAATTAATATGGAACCTGATGCTAAACCAGTTGTTGATCACCAATGTTAGTTAAATCCGAAGATGCAAGAGGTGGTAAGAACGGAAATATTAAATCTTCTGGAAGTAGGTATAATCTATCCTATAGCTGATAGTAGATGGGTAAGTCCTATTCATTGTGTCCCTAACAAAGGAGGTATTACTGTTGTTCCTAATGATAAGAATGAACTTATTCCACAAAGAATTGTTACAGGCTATAGAATGGTAACTGATTTTAGAAAATTAAATAAAGCAGCTAGAAAAGATCATTACCCTTTGCCTAGCACACACACTTTTGCTTCCTTGATGGATACTCTGGATTTTCACCAATACCTGTTTCTCAACCTGATCAAGAAAAGACCACTTTTACTTGTCCTTTTGGAACCTATGCTTATAGACATATGCCTTTTGGTTTATGTAATGCACCTGGTACCTTTCAAAGATGTAGGATGGCTACATTCTCTGACTTTTGTGAAAAGATTGTTGAGGTTTTCATGGATGACTTCAATGTCTATGGGAAGTCTTTTGATGATTGTTTAAGCAATCCTGATCGAGTTTTGCAGAGATGTGAACAAACAAATCTTGTCTTGAATTGGGAGAAGTGTCACTTTATGATTTGGGCGGAAATTCGTGGAGAAATGTAAGAGATTGGTGGATTTCGTGGAGGGAACGGTGGAGATGGATGGGGGAATGCTAGATCCACTTGAAACCAAGCAAATCCATGGAACAAATCCAACAAAACCTCATCAAACCAACAAATCACAATAAAATTTGGGGCTATTTTTGGTGGGGATTTTTGGATTTTGGGAAGAAATCGAGCAAAACAAGGCTAGAAAACGGTGGGTGGACTCCAAATTCGTGATAAACATGGCTCATGATACGAAGATGTTGTAGGGTGGAACCCTAGATGGAGATCTTTCACGAATTGGAGGGGAAATCCCCAAGAACACGAAGAACACAAAGGACACAAGAGAGAGAACACTCAAATTGACTAGATCCAGTCACACATATGCTAGATCCAAGAACACACAAGAGATCACAATGATTCAAGGACAACAAAGGAAAGATACAAGGTAACTAGTTCATCCCATCTAATGAGGAGAGAGGTCTTGATGATCCTATGATGGGGATCCTTCCCTAGATGGGGGCTTGATAATCCACAAGGATTCTTCTCCAAGAGGAGGTCTTGATCTCCAAGAGGAGCTTCTCCAAGAGGAGGCCTAGAGCTCCAAGAGGAGGAAGATGAGCAAAGCTCTCTCTTTGTCCATCTAATACTTTGCTATCCTCTCTAATGAGCTAGGTCGGGGGTATTTATAGTCTAGGGGCGAAATAAGAGAGGGAGAGGGTTACAAGGGAAAAGCCCCAACTTGCAAGTAGGCATCCACGGAATGGTCTGGGCACCCGGACAAGGCCGAGGGTGGCAGGAGCTGGGCCGGGCACCCGGGGTTGACGGCCCGGGCACCCCGTGCGGGGGGGGGGGGGCTGTGTCGTGCCAGGGGGAGGCCGGGCACCCGGGCCAGCAGGGCCGGGCACCCGGACCGGGCTGGTGGCCGGCTGGAGGGGACCGGGCACCCGGGGTGTGGTAGCCCGGGCACCCGGGGGTGGAGCAGCAGGTCCCAGCGCGGGGGGCCGGGCACCCGAGGCACACGGGGCCGGGCACCCGGGGTATGCTGAGGGCCTTCCCGGGGTGGTGGTCGGAGGCCCGGGCACCCGGGGGAAGGAGGACCGGGCACCCGGGGTGTCCAGGTACTTGTGCCTTCTTTGTAGCTTCGCGCTTCGCTCGTTCTTCTCCCTCCGTCTTCTCAGCGACTGCTTGGGTCTCCATGCTAGCTTCTTCACGGACTTCTTCTTGGTACCTAATGCACAACAATTTTGTTTGAGGTAGAACCCGATTCTTGTGTGAATTTGAATGGAGTTTCAAGAGGAAGGAGTCAACCCCGGTTTCGGTGGGACGCGCGTGTGCTCTTGTCATCGATTTTCTCCATCCTTGCAGTGGTGGTGTGATGTCCATGGGGATGGTGTAACACCCCAAAAATTTAAACATGTTTTGTTTATTATTAATTTTGCCAGAAACTTAAATTTTCATTTTTCTGGATTTATTTTTGATCTCAGAACCTCTCTTTTCTTCTAAGTTGTGGAGTTTTCACCCCAAGTAAAAAATTTTCAATTATTATTGGACTTGTTTACCCCCTCAAATAAAACAATTCTTTTATCAGTGGGATTATTTATATAATTATTTTTCCTTGAGCTTTATTTCTCTAAAATGGTTTTTCATAAGTTTTAGGGTCCCATTTGCACTGCAACCCTTTGATAAATTCATTTAAAAATCACACCAAAATTTGGGGATGACATATGATGTCCCTAAATCACTTTTATGCAAAAATATTATTTAGTCATTTGGAGATTTTGAGTTTTACCACAAGTTTTTATATCTGGTCCAGTTGCACTTTTGCACTACAACCTATTTAAATATTCCTTTAAAACTTCCACCAAAATTAGGGGAGGTCAGTAGGAGTATATTATTTATCTTGGTGCAAAAACCGAGTGATGTTCTTTGAAACTTTTGAGCAAATCATCCTCTTTTGCTCTCTGGTCCAGTTTGGCATTTTCTACTGCAACCATATTTTTGCTTGCCCTTTTCCCCTTGATTCTTTCTCTTGCTTGTAGACCACCCTACAAAACCCTTAAGTCCAGGAGAGTGTACCCATTGGAGGATTTTTAGTGCAAGCAATGATGCCATTTACCTTCTGTCCAGAATTGAAGTTTTGCAAAACTTGCACTAGCAAGTTTCTGGTTTTGCCCAAATGACCTTGCCACCATCACCTACATCTAAAGAGACCCCAATCTGGAGATTTTGACCACCCCAAGAGTTGCCTAGATGCCCTTGGAATTCTGTCAAACACCTTGGGTGCATGGTCAGTTTTGGCATGATTTTGAGTTTGCATTATAAGCTTGATCCACTGACCCAGCAACCTTGTCCACTAAACTCCTAGATGCCTCTAACCTAGACCTGCTGATTGCCAGCCCCACCCAAGCTCTCTAACACACGCTGGCATTTCGCCGAGCACCTGGCATGCATGCTCTGGGCGCGGCCAGAGCGCGCGTTTTGCACGCGCGTGCGCCCGAGCTGGCGCGTCCCACTGCCGCCTCCCCGTGCCTGTTCTGGTCCCCTCCCGCTTCCAACCGATGCACCCGACCCCTCCCTCACCGCAGAGCCGCCCCTGGCGGCCTACAGCGCCGCCGTCAGGTCGGCCACGGCGGCTATCGGCCGGCCACAGTGGGCTCCTGCCCCGGACGGCGCCGCCCGAGCCACCCCAGCGCGCCAGCTGCCCCTGGAACAGCGCGATCCCATCCGCAAGCCCGTCCACTAGCTCGCGTCGTCGACACGTCGCCCTGCAGCTACAGAATGGCGGTTCGCCATTGTTCTTATCTCTGGCCGCCTCGGGACTGACCTAACCGCGCTATAAAAGGAACCCCCGAGCACGTTTGAACCTCAGGCAACCTCCTATCACCCCACTACTGCACCCCATGGCTAGCAAGCGATGGCGGGAAGCCGTCTTCCCCATCTCCGGCCAGTACAGCCGCCGCCTCCCTCCGGTCCATTCATTCGCAACCCGAGCCCCTCCCGTCTATCTAGCACCACCATCCTCCTCCCCTCGACCATACGGAGCCGCCCGAACTCTCAGCCCCAAACCTCCCAAAGCCCCAAACCGTAGCCCAAAGCCCCAAACCTCCCAAAGCCCCAAAGCCCAAAGCCCCAAACCCCCGTAGCCCAAAGCCCCAAACCTCCCAAAGCCATCGGCCATCGCGAAGCTCACCGCCGGCGAATCCCTTCGCCCCCACCACCCTAGCGACCACTGGGAGGACCGCCCTGGACTGGCATATCCATCCCTGCCCTCGGGAGCCCGCGAGGAGCCGCTAATAGCCGGCGATGATCGCCGGAGCCCCGCCTCCGTACGGCCAGAGGAGGAAGGAGGCGGGGGACCACTGGTCAAACCTGACCAGCGGGCCACTGGACCCACTGTCAGTGACCCGTGCCGGTCCATGTGGTTTAAGTGGAGGCGTAAACTCAAAGTACGTCTTCGACGTGTACCTATTCGAAACGTTTTTTCTTTTCTTTTTTCTGTTTTATTTAATATCAGAGTTTGACTGAAACTTTGACTGGCTCTAACTTTTTAAATATAACTACAAATGAGTTGATTCTTTTTCCTACCTCTCTCAAATATTGTCTAGTTTATTTTCAGATTTAATTTAAAAAAATTCAGACAAATTTTTTGCACTATTGTGAAACTATGGATTAATTTGACTATTTTCAAAAATAGGATTTTGAAGAAGAAGGCAACTTTCAAAAATGCGCCCCCACTTGCATACTCATGAAGTCAAGCATTCTGAACCCTGGCATAATATTTTTGTGTGTTTGTTGACACGATTATAACACCACCTTAATACAGAGAACTCGTTATTTTACGTGGTGATACGATCATTTGCATGAATGCATATTGGAGATTTCCTTGCTGTTGGAAATGGATATACTTGTGATGGTAATCGTCCTCGTATGCCTTGCATGCATGCCGGAAAGAAATCCGGGAAAGCCTCTGCCTTGGGTAGGCGTGAGCTTGTCTCCGGTCTTCGTCGGGACGGTTATGTCCGGTATGGCATAGTAAGGTATAATGAGTGGTGATTTTGTTGGTTGAAATATATTGGTTATACATATCATGCAGGGAATTTATAAACCTCCTGAGTCGACCGTAGATCGAGTCTTGTTCCAGTAACCCCCATACTTGTTTCGTACTACCACTTGTCCCTACCGCAGGTAGGGTACGGTTCAGTAAGTTGTCAACCCCTTTCTTGGCACACACCATACAGAGAGGCCATGGTAGAAGATACCGGCTGCATCCGGTAGGCAGGCCACCTGGTCCGGGGGCATGGGTGTTTCCGGTTGGGACCGAGAGGGGGGCACCCCTTAGAGCGCGCAATATAAATTTGATCCCATGCTCTTCGAGGTTGTAGCCTCCCCACTTAGAGTTTTGCTTGACAGGTGTCATGGGTGATTCCAGACACCGGTGAGTTAAGCTGGTGTGTGCAGGTCAGGTGGGTTTTCAATTAAAAGACCGTAGATCGAATTAGTCCCGATGGACTAAAGGAATCCGTTACTGGTGGGTAAAGAGTACACCCTCTGCAGAGATTATATCTATTCGAATAGTTGTGTCCATGGTTAAGGACTACAATCTGGGTTGGGTCAAGTGTCGGTCTTAGTGTCGGTCTTCGGAAAAAAAAAACTACTAAACCAGAACATGGATCATGACTTGAGACTTGTGATGATTGTGATTATTATTATTATGGACTAACCCATACTATTACTTGAATTATTGAGTATCCCTGGGACGGTTCTACCTCCTGGATATTCACTGTGATTATTTACTTTATAAGCCCTTTAAGTGGTGTCGCTCAGACGCCCGACTGTGGCATGCTTGTTATTTATTTACTTTATAAGCCCTTTATGTGGTGTCGCACAGACGCCCGACTGTGGCATGTTTGTTACTTATTTCACTTATAAGCTCTTTGTGTGGTGTCGCTCAGACGCCCGACTGTGGCATGCTTGTTATTTATTTACTTTATAAGCCCTTTATGTGGTGTCGCTCAGACGCCCGACTGTGGAATGCTTGTTATTTATTTACTTTATAAGACCTTTATGTGGTGTCTCTCAGACGCCCGACTGAGGCATGCTTTATATTATTGTCCTTTCGAGGCGTCGCTTCAGACACCCGATCGGTGCATTCTATTTTTATTCTCTGATTGCATCCCCATGTTTTATATGAACAACCTGCCTACATGCATCATGGATTTTATTTTATGACTGACGTTGTGATCATAGAATATTTCAGTGCATGATTGTCGTTTATGTTATACCCGTGTTCATAATGTTTGCGAGTACATTCAAAAGTACTCACTGGCTTGTCCCTGGCTATTGTCTTGGCCAGATTTCTTGCATGGAAAGGAGCGTTGCAATGACAGCCCCAGAACCTAAGAAACGGCGATAGCAGCCTCGCGAAGATAGGAGTTATCCAGGTCAGCCGTTCCTATGGGAAATGGAGTCCCATGGACGCTGATGATCCACAAACCACTTCCGCCATCAACCACTAGAAACCATTTGTTGTACTCAGAGGCCAGAATGGTCTTGTACTACATATGATGTACTTTGATTGGAATTTCTGTAACAAGTTGGTGCCTCATCAGTTAACAGTAATCCTGGGGTTGGTGAGCACAAGGGCCATTTTTCTGGGAAATTAGTATCCCGAAAATCCGGTCCTGATAAACTTGGTATCAGAGCCAGGCTGACCATTGGCTAATCCTATCTTAGCCTGGTTAATAAACCTAGGTTAACCAACCCACCAGACCTTGACCTAACCCCGACCAAGCTTCTCGCGTAAGATAGCCACACAGTGACCTGACACTTTTGGCAGTCGGTGCCCAACCTATCAGCCTAGCCTGTCGATCACGCGCCAGTGACCGACATCTAAATTGTCTCATTCGCAAGCGTGCGAATGAAGACTCCGCCCCCTTTTCTATAAAAGGGCACGCTAGCCTCAACATAGCATAGCACAAACTTTTTCCCAAACCGAGCTATAATGCCAGGACCCATTGTTCACAATGAGACCACAGCCACCAACCTTGGAGGTTTTGTGATCGTGCTAGCAAATCTCACCCGCTGTGCCTTCGCATTAGAAGAGCCCCAAGAATATGTTATGTACCAAGGACCCATGAGTGGTGAGAGCCGTCAATTCTGGGCCATAGTGCACATCTACGGTAGGGGTCTATCGCCAGAACGCCCCTACAGGTTCACCGGAAGGATAACTTCCTTTGAGCCACAAGCCATTCAACTAGCTGCTCGAGAGGCTGTAGTTCAACTCCGGCACTTGTCACCCAGAGTTAATTGTCACTCGTTCTACTACTACCCCAGCCATGATGGGTATGGTAGGCCACCCCAGGCCGCCAACGGAGATCACGAGACGGATCCTACATTGTTGCATCTGGTGCGCTATGTAAGTGCACTAGAGGATCTGTTCGATCAAATCACTCTTGATCTGATCGCAGCTCGTGAAGAACTGATACACCAAGCCCCGGCAAGAGAAGAAGATGAGCCCAACGCTGACAACCCAGTCGTGATGTTCGGACAACCGATCGAGTCCTGGAGGTCTGCCCCAGTCATCGACCAAAATACCTTGATGACCCGAGAAGTGCTTCGTCGCCTTTTGGGAACACGCTCCAGCGGGATTGTGGCCAACAATCCCCGAGATGGTCATCATCGCTACCCCGACCCTGCAGTCCCTCAACCCCCTCCAGCTAATCCCGATGGTGAGACCCGTGGAGAAGCCTCGACGTCCACAAGGCACGCCCACTTAGATATTAACGAGGTAGACTAGAGTCGCTCGAGTAGTACCGAGTCTTAGTATGTCCACGCCCTGTAATTATGTGATCCTGTATCACCGTGATTAAATGCTATTTGCTTGTGCACCTCTATAGTAGCCATGCATAAGTATGATGGTGTGCGATTGCATTTTTAACCCGGGCGTAGCTGCCAACCCCGACGACACAAAATTTGTGCTATGAGTAAACTTTTTTAGTTTCAGCTAACAGGAATGATATTTTCTTAAACAACTCTTAGCAAATCTCGAGGACGAGATTTTTCTTAAGGGGGCTAGTGTTGTAACACCCCAAAATTTAAACATGTTTTGTTTATTAAATTTTTTGCCAGGAACTTAAATTTTCATTTTTCTGGATTTATTTTTGATCTCAGAACCTCTCTTTTCTTCTAAGTTGTGGAGTTTTCACCCCAAGTAAAAACTTTTCAATTATTATTGGACTTGTTTACCCCCTCAAATAAAACAATTCTTTTATCAGTGGGATTACTTATATAATTATTTTTCCCTGAGCTTTATTCCTCTAAAATGGTTTTTCATAAGTTTTAGGGTCCCATTTGCACTGCAACCCTTTGATAAATTCATTTAAAAATCTCACCAAAATTTGGGGATGACATATGATGTCCCTAAATCAATTTTAAGAAAAAATATTCCTTAGTCATTTGGAGATTTTGAGTTTTACCACAAGTTTTTAAATCTGGTCCAGTTGCACTTTTGCACTACAACCTATTTAAATATTCCTTTAAAACTTCCACCAAAATTAGGGGAGATCAGTAGGAGTATATTATTCATCTTGGTGAAAAAACTCAGTGATGTTCTTTGAAAATTTTGAGCAAATCATCCTCTTTTGCTCTCTGGTACAGTTTGGCATTTTCTACTGCAACCATATTTTTGCTTACCTTTTTTCCCTTGATTCTTTCTCCTGCTTGTAGACCACCCTACAAAACCCTTAAGTCCAGGAGAGTGGACCCATTGGAGGATTTTTAGTGCAAGCAATGATGCCATTTACCTTCTGTCCAGAACTAAAGTTTTGCAAAACTTGCACTAGCAAGTTTCTGGTTTTTCCCAAATGACCTTGCCACCATCACCTACATCTAAAGAGACCCCAATCTGGAGATTTTGGCCACCCCAAGAGTTGCCTAGATGCCCTTGGCATTCTGTCAAACACCTTGGGTGCATGGTCAGTTTTGGCATGATTTTGAGTTTGCATTATAAGCTTGATCCACTGACCCAGCAACCTTGTCCACTAAACTCCTAGATGCCTCGAACCTAGACCTGCTGATTGCCAGGCCCACCCAAGCTATCTAACACATGCTGGCATTTCGCCGAGCACCTGGTGTGCATGCTCTGGGTGCGGCCAGAGTGCGCGTTTTGTACTTGCGTGTACCCGAGCCGGCGCGTCCCGCTGCCGCCTCCCCGCGCCTGTTCTGGTCCCCTCCCGCTTCCAACCGACGCACCCGACCCCTCCCTCACCGCAGAGCCACCCCTGGCACCCTACAGTGCCGCTGTCAGGTCGGCCACGGCGGCTAGCGGCCGGCCACAGTGGGCTCCTGCCCCGGACGGCGCCGCCCGAGCCACCCCAGCGCGCTAGCTGCCCCTGGAACAGCGCGATCCCATCCGCAAGCCCATTCGCTAGCTCGCGTCGTCGACACGTCACCCTGCAGCTACAGAACGGCGGTTCGCCGTCGTTCTTATCTCCGGCCGCCTCAGGACCGACCTAACCAAGCTATAAAAGGAACCCCCGAGCACGTTCGAACCTTAGGCAACCTCCTATCACCCCACTAGTGCACCCCACGGCTAGCAAGCGACGGCGGGAAGCCGTCTTCCCCATCTCCGGCCAGTACAGCTGCCGCCGCCCTTCAGTCCATTCAGTCGCAACCAGAGCCCCTTCCGTCTATCTAGAACCACCATCCTCCTCCCCTCGACCATGCGGAGCCGCTCGAACCCTCAACTGTGTCGAGGAACCACCGTAGCCCAAAGCCCCAAACCTCCCGAAGCCACCGGCCGCCGCGAAGCTCACCGCCGGCGACTTCCTTCGCCCCCACCACCCTAGCGACCACCGGGAGGACCACCCTAGACTGGCGGATCCATCCCTGCCCTCGGGAGCCCGCGAGGAGCCGCCAATCGCCCGTGACGATCGTCGGAGCCCCGCCTCCGGACGGCCAGAGGAGGAAGGAGGCGGGGGACCACCGGTCAAACCTGACCAGTGGGCCCCTGGACCCACTATCAGTGACCCGTGCCGGTCCGCGTGGTTTAAGTGGAGGCGTAAACTCAAAGTACGTCTTCAACGTGTACCTATTCGAAATGTTTTTTCTTTTCTTTTTTCCTTTTTATTTAAAATCAGAGTTTGATTGAAACTTTGACTGCTCTAACTTTTTAAATATAACTCCAAATGAGTTGATTCTTTTTCCTACCACTCTCAAATATTGTCTAGTTTATTTTAAGATTTATTTGAGAAATTGTCAGACAACTTTTTTGCACTGTTTCGAAACTATGGATTAATTTGAATATTTTCAAAAATAGGATTTTGAAGAAGAAGGCAACTTTCAAAAATGCACCCCCACTTGCATACTCTTGAAGGCAAGCATTCTGAACCCTGGCATAATATTTTTGTGTGTTGGTTGAAAAGATTATAACACCACCTTAATACGGAGAACTCGTTATTTTACGTGGTGATGCGATCATTTGCATGAATGCATATTGGAGATTTCCTTGCTGTTGGAAATGGATATACTTGTGATGGTAATCATCCTCATATTCCTTGCATGCATGCCGAAAAGAAATCCGGGAAAGCCTTTGCCTTGGGTAGCCGTGAGCTTGTCTCCGGTCTTCGTCGGGACGGTTATGTCCTTTATGGCATAGTAAGGTATAATGAGTGGTGATTTTGTTGGTTGAAATATATTGGTTACACATATCATGCAGGGAATTTATAAACCTCCTGAGTCGACCGTAGATCGAGTCTTGTACCAGTAGCCCCCATACTTGTTTCATACTACCACTTGTCCCTGCCGCAGGTAGGGTAAGGTTCAGTAAGTTGTCAACCCCTTTCTTGGCACACGCCGTACAGAGAGGCCATGGTGGAAGATTCCGGCTGCATCCGGTAGGTAGGCCACCTGGTCCGGGGGCATGGGTGTTTCCGGTTGGGACCGAGAGGGGGGCACCCCTTAGAGCGCGTGATATAAATTTGATCCCATGCTATTCGAGGTTGTAGCCTCCCCACTTGGAGTTTTGTTTGACAGGTGTCGTGGGTGATTCCAGACACCGGTGAGTTAAGATGGTGTGTGCAGGTCAGGTGGGTTTTCAATTAAAAGACCATAGACAGAATTAGTCCCGATGGACTAAAGGAATCCGTTACTCGTGGGTAAAGAGTACATCCTTTGCAGAGATTATATCTATTCGAATAGCCGTGTCCATGGTTAAGGACTACAGTCTGGGTTGGGTCAAGTGTTGGTCTTAGTGTCGGTCTTCGAAAAAACCCCTACTAAACCAGAACATGGATCATAACTTGAGACTTGTGATGATTGTGATTATTATTATTATGGACTAACCCATACTATTACTTCAATTATTGAGTATCCCTGGGACGGTTCTGCCTCCTGGATATTCACTGTGATTATTTACTTTACAAGCCCTTTATGTGGTGTCGCTCAGACGCCCGACTGTGGCATGCTTGTTATTTATTTACTTTATAAGCCCTTTATGTGGTGTCGCACAGACGCCCGACTGTGGCATGTTTGTTACTTATTTCACTTATAAGCCCTTTATGTGGTGTCGCTCAGACGCCCGACTGTGGCATGCTTGTTATTTATTTTCTTTATAAGCCCTTTATGTGGTGTCGCTCAGACACCCAACTGTGGCACACTTGTTATTTATTTACTTTATAAGCCCTTTATGTGGTGTCGCTCAGACGCACGACTGAGGCATGCTTTATATTATTGTCTTTTCGAGGCGTCGCTTCAGACACCCGATTGGTGCATTCTATTTTTATTATCTGATTGCATACCCATGTTTTATATGAACAACCTGCCTACGTGCATCATGGATTTTATTTTATGACTGACGTTGTGATCATAGAATATTTCAGTGCATGATTGTCATTTATATTATACCCATGTTCATAATGTTTGCGAGTACATTCAAAAGTACTCACTGGCTTGTCCCTGGCTATTGTCTTGGCCAGATTTCTTGCATGGAAAGGAGCATTGCGATGATAGTGCCGGAACCTAAGCAACGGTGATAGCATCCTTGCGAAGATAGGAGTTATCCATGTCAGCTGTTCCTTTGGGAAATGGAGTCCCATGGACGCTGATGATCCACAAACCGCTTCCGCCTTCAACCACTAGAAACCATTTGTTATACTCATAGGCCAGAATGGTCTTGTACTACATATGATGTACTTTGCTTGGAATTTCTGTAACAAGTTGGTGCCTCATCAGCTAATAGTAATCCTGGGGCTGGTGAGCACAAGGGCCATTTTTCTGGGAAATTAATATCCCGAAAATCCGATCCTGACAGATGGTCGAGGGATGCTCCGCATCATCTACCCCTTGGGAGAGATCCATCCATGGATCAAGATCTTCATCACCATGGGAAAGAGAGGGCGTCTCCATGTATAAGTGGACAACCACCAAACACTTGTCATGTAGAAGCTCGAAATGGGCACTTTCCAATGTCGCACCGTCTTGTGATTCCTTCAAAAGTAGCAAAGATAACATGCACTTGGAAAAACAAATGTGGTTGACGTAAGAGCAAAACCAAGTATTCGAGATGTGATTAACCCAACAAGTGTTGTCCTCAAGAATAGTATATGGTGTGGCAAGGGAGTGTGACATGTCATGTAAGCACATAAAGTGAGAAAAATGAATAACATCATGTAAACAATCATGCAAATGGGAGGTAGATATGCTAAAACATTTGACAAGAGAACAAGCATCGACCTCAAGATCATAGGAAACATGCATAACGTGCTCAACAAATGGTCGATGGTAGGCATAAGAATCATTCACAACAGTAAAGAAGATGATATGTCTAAACACATGCGTCAAGTGCAAGACAATCTGAGCATAATGTGCATAGGGTGTAGTGAAAATCGAGTGGCACTCAACACAATAGAAAGAGCAATTGTTCATCATGTGTGAGGCAATCAAATCAATCATGTGATAAGCAATGTGACATGGCATATGTGAAGTAATGACATTGTTGCAACCAAACATATGAAAGGAGCAAGTGATCCAAGAATTGGATGCAACATGAGAAAGCATAGAAATTAAGTCATGCAAACTAGTGGAGCGAAGATGCAACACACTAGAGGAAATCATGGCAATCATGTCATGTGAGAAAATAGTAGGCATAGGCAATGTACATGGCATATCACAAGCATGATTGCAAAGCAAGATGAATATATCATCATAGGCATGTGGCAAATAGCAAACATGGCAATAACAAGCAATATCTCCACCAAGCCTGCAAATACACATACAAGTAGTAGAATCAATCATCATGTGTAATGCAAAGCATGGGTCACAAATGCATGGCAAAGGCATTGGAATGAGCATATCATGCAAAGTGAACATGGCAAGATGGGCATATAATATGTAACGAACAATAACCCATAGCCAAGTGAGGGCCAAGTAGAAGAAATGCGCGAAGTCTTTGCATGAAGAGAGCGATGGGAAAGACAATCCATGGGATCCCAAGTCATCATTGCTCTCTAGAGCTCGTTTTGTCAACTCGTGGGATTGCGAGGTTGACAAGTATTCATGGGTACCTACACAAAATAGAAACAAGCCAAAGAAAGTGTGTGCATGGTAAATGTACACATCATCCATCATGATGTGTATGTGCTCATGAGAGTTAGCACAAGATAAGCATCACTCAAAGAAATTGGAAACATGGTATATGACCATGTCATCCATCATGAAAGAATAGTTGTTATGTATAACATGATTGTGATGAGGATTTAGCATACAAGTATATGTCACATCGATAGCATTTTCATTCATGGGGAGCATATGGTGCACACAAGTATTGGGATCATGCAATGGATAGGATGGCTATGGGGGTCTCCTCATGAGCAATAGTGGAAATGTCATATGGGGAATATGAACAACATCCAAAACAATGCATATCCAAAACTAGGTGGTCATGGCATGGCATATGAGATAAATGTTGCAAATGAAGCATATCAATATCATCACAAGGAAAACAAATGCCAATAACCATGGGCTTGTCATCTATGCCATAAGTGCAAATTGTTTTTTTAATGGCATATGCATAGTCACTATGAAGAGATTGCAAATATGACATGTGGTTGATCTCATGTATAGTATATGGCAAGTCAAGCGGATTGTCAAACGTGATGTGACCTAAAGAATTGCCACAAGAAATCCTATGTAACATGGCATCACAACTAATAGACTCCACATGGCAATCATCATACTCATCATAAATGGGCTAGAAATCATCACATGAGGAAGTCACACTAGCATGAAGAATGGAAATAGGTGGATTAACATCATGCAAGCAATCAATGTCAAGAATGTCCACTAGTGGGACTAGAGCATCACCTTCACCTATGTTACCGTTCTCATTCCACTAATGTGGTGTAGGTGAGGTGGAAAAGACCAAATGGGGGTCATCATCATCAACTTGATGGAACCATGTGGGGGGTGCGTCATATTCCACCATGACCATCGTCTTGTCCATAGGAAGGACAAAGTCGTCACGAATCGGCGCGTCATCATATATGGGACCTAGCACCGAAGGAGAAGACACAATATAGGTAGAGGTTAAGTCGTTTGAAATCATAGTGGCCTCACATGCCCTATCAACTACCTCACTCTCTCTATGTGGTGGTGGCTCAGTCACTCCCTTAAGGTTGGTGCACTCAAAGTCACATATGGTGGAGTCACTCATCTCACTCAAGTGGTGGGGGTTGTGGCTCTCCTCACATGGGAATTGTGGTAACTCATCATATATGGGGCTAGTGGTGAAGTCACTCTCACTCTCAATATGGTGGCACAAGTCACTCAAGTCATCATACGTGGTCGTGGTCGAAGGGAAAATCCCATGCTCAACCATCTCACCGTCGTCGCTGTGGATGAAGGCTGAAGATGGCACATCATCACTCTCCTCCATGACCGAAGGGAAAATCCCATGCTCGATCATCTCGTCACTGTCGCCGTGAATGAAGGCCAATGTAGGCGTACTCGTCGGAGGTAGGTGAAGATGTCGTACGTCCAAAGGCGAAGATGCCTTGATAGCACTTGGCGAAGATGCCGAAGTAGTCGTGGTAGCCGGAGCTTCCTCTTGGTGGTGCTTGTCTCGCGGTATTCTCTTTTGCTCATGAAGCTTATCCTTGGCGTGAAGTAGAGCATGATCGGACTTGTAGGATTGTGTGTGTCAAGCATCGTCATCTTGATGGTGTTGTAGTGCTTGAGCTCGATGGCGTTCCGAAGATTTGCTACTAGAGCGTCGCTGCCTTGAAGATGACAAAGGGGAAGATGACTTGTAGTTGGCCAACATGTCTCGTACTTGATCCATTTGTTCGTCCAACTTGGTGTCGATGTAGTCCCTTTTCCTTGCTTCATTTTGGCGAATGTTGAAGGCGAGTCGCTCAATGCCTTGCATTGCTCGTTGTAGTCCGAAGATGGACGTTTTGTTGATGTTGTTGTTCACGCCGTCATTGTTGTGGAAGACCGGAGATGAAATGCCTTGCCTATCCATCACAAGACCCGAGCAAATGTGAGTGGAAGAAAGGAAAAAACTAGACCAAATGTACCTTTCCAATGTTGAAGATGGATCAATTATCACTCAATAATGTATCAAGGAAATAGCACAATT
This sequence comes from Triticum aestivum, assembly GCF_018294505.1. Classification (NCBI taxonomy): domain Eukaryota; kingdom Viridiplantae; phylum Streptophyta; class Magnoliopsida; order Poales; family Poaceae; genus Triticum; species Triticum aestivum. The sequence continues at coordinate 193,577,017 of NC_057804.1, forward strand.
GGTAACGGATCTTGTCAATTTTCACACCTACACAAGTAAGGCCTATGGTGGAGCTCGGTGAGGATAGTGGCACAAAAATTTGATGCAAAATGTTAGAAAGAGTCAATAATGTTGGAAAATATTCACAAATTCGCAAGTGAAACAAGTAGACCATTAGCAATATGTAGCTAATGGAAACACAAACACGGATAGATAAATCGGGTCGTGCAACCAAGGAATGAGCACAAAATGTGGAATCCACGGAAAACACTCATGTTGCACAACTCAAGAGAGACGCTAGAACGATTGCTCACTAGGCGGATATGCCACTTGTGCACAACCTATAAGATGCAAAATGTAAGTGCTTTCTATCCCAAGTATGCTATGTGTATGATGTTCCCAGTGTTCTTCTCAAGATGATCCAAGATGATCGGATATGACAATCTTATGTGCAATGTGGTATGATGCTATGGCTCTTGCTTACAAGCTTCTTTGCTCTCTTTTTTGCTTAAAAGCTTTTTTTCTTTTTTTCTTTGATATGGCCACTTATGCGAAATGCACACACCAAGATAGCAATTGTGTATATGCGGGAACAATCTTGTGACACAAGGGATGATATGATGATACCAAGATGATACCAATATGACATGGTATGTATGCAATGGAAGGTACAGATCACTAATGTGCACAAGTAACGTTGCCGGCAATACTCAATGGCTAGTATTGATAGGCAAGTGACGTAAAATGGGCTAAGGGGTTAACAATGTAATGGCAAGAATGTGCAATGATGGGATACCACGAAACCAAGATGATATAGAGGTCACCGTTCTTGCTTACGGTTAGGGTGTGAAAATGGTGAAGTGGTCGATGTCGAATCCTTGTCGAAGGTGAGCGGCGGTGTTTACGATGTTGAACCATTCCTAGATAGCCAAAACACCCTAGGAAACGGAAAAACCGCAAACTCAAAATCTCAAGGGAAAATGTCAAATGGTGGTAGCGGAATACGTTGGTGGTTCCGGAGTTAGCAATTCGAAAGTGGTGGTAGTGGTGGTTGATGATGAAGCAACCGTCCCTAAGTAGCCGAAACACCTTAGGAGACTCAAGTCACCCCTCGAGCAACGACAAATGCTATATGGGACTAAAATGGGTTAGGTTGCGGAAAGCTATGGTGGTTAGGCGGATGATATGGTGGCTGGCCTATGCAAAGATGCCAAAATGCCAAATTTTTGATGGAGTCAAATGGTGTTGGAATCTATCTAGATGGATGGGGGATATCAATAGATACTCAACAAGCTAAAGAACGTCAAAATCGGACTCCGGGAGTGAAAGTTATGGCCGAGACGGTTTTTGTTGGTGGCCTGATTCTGGGAGGTGCGGGTGCCCGGGGTTTGGAGGTGCGGGCACCCGGGGTGGTCCGAGGCAAATAGCCCGGGGGTGCGGGTGCCCGGGGCTCGGGGTGCGGGCACCCGGGAAGGTCAGCAGGGATGCGCGCGGGGGGGGGGGCGAGGGTCTGGGTGCCCGGGGGTCACGGATTTGGGCGGAAATTCGTGAGAAATGGAAGAAATTGGTGGATTTTGTGGAGGGAACGGTGGAGATGGATGGGGGAATGCTAGATCCACTTGAAACCAAGAAAATCCATGGAACAAATCCAATAAAACCTCATCAAACCAACAAATCACAATAAAATTTGGGGCTATTTTTGGTGGGGATTTTCGGATTTTGGGAAGAAATAAAGCAAAACAAGGCTAGAAAACGGTGGGGGGACTCCAAATTCGTGATAAACATGGCTCATGATACGAAGATGTTGTAGGGTGGAACCCTAGATGGAGATCTTTCACTAATTGGAGGGGAAATCCCCAAGAACACGAAGAACACAAAGGACACAAGAGAGGGAAAACACTCAAATTGACTAGATCCAATCACACATATGCTAGATCCAAGAACACACAAGAGATCACAATGATTCAAGGAAAACAAACGAAATATACAAGGTAACTAGTTCATCCCAATCCTATGAGGAGAGAGGTCTTGATGAACCTATGATGGAGATCCTTCCCTAGATGGGGGCTTGATAATCCACAAGGATTCTTCTCCAAGAGGAGGGCTTGATCTCCAAGAGGAGCTTCTCCAAGAGCAGGCCTAGAGCTCCAAGAGGAGGAAGATAAGAAAAGCTCTCTCTTTGTCTATATAATACTTTGCTATCCTCTCTAATGAGCTAGGTCGGGGGTATTTATAGTCTAGGGGCAAAATAAGAGATGGAGAGGGTTACAAGGGCAAAAGCCCCAACTTGCGCGCAGGCATCCACGGAAGGGTCGGGCACCCGGGGCTACAAAGGCCGGGCACCCGGACAAGGCCGAGGCCGGCAGGAGCTGGGCCGGGCACTCGGGGATTGATGGCCCGGGCACCCGGTGGGGGGGGGATGGGCCGCACCAAGGGGAGGCCGGTCACCCGGGCTAGCAGGGGCTGGGCACCCGGACCGGGCTGGTGGCCGGCTGGAGGGGACCGGGCACCCAGGGGTGGAGCAGCAGCTCCCAGCGCGCGCACGGGGGGGGGGGGACCCGGGGCACACAAGACCGGGCACCCGGGGTGTGTAGAGGGCCTGCTCGGGGTTGTGGTCGGAGGCCCGGGCACCCGGTGGAAGGAGGACCGAGCACCCGGGGTGTCCAGGTACTTGTGCCTTCTCCGTAGCTTCGCGCTTCGATCGTTCTTCTCCCTCCGTCTTCTCAGCGACTGCTTGGGTCTCCGTGCTAGCTTCTTCATGGACTTCTTCTTGGTACCTAAGAATGCACAACAATTCTGTTTGAGGTAGAACCCGATTCTCATGTGAATTTGAATGGAGTTTGAAGAGGAAGGAGTCAACCTCGGTTTCGGTGGCACACGCATGTGCTCTTGTCATCGGTCTTCTCCGTCCTTGCGGTGGTGGTGTGATGTCCATGGTGATGGTCGAGGGATGCTCCGCATCATGTTGTGTACCTGAGCATGAACAGGGAAAAATCCTACGGAAATGTCACTCTGAGGCTTATGGAGGGCATCATGCTGGAGATAGAACTGCTCACAAGGTACTGCAGTCTATATTTTATTGGCCTACTCTCTTCAAGGACGCCCGTAAGTATGTCTCATCTTGTGATGAATGCCAAAGAATAGGTAATATTGGTAAGCGTCAAGAAATGCCTATGAATTATTCACTTGCTGTTGAACCATTTGATGTTTGGGGATTTGATTACATGGGACATTTTCCTTCCTCTAATGGGTATACACATATTTTGGTTGCTATTGATTATGTTACTAAATGGGTAGAAGCTATTCCAACCAGTAGTGCTGATCACAACACCTCTATTAAAATGCTTAAGGAAGTTATTTTCCCAAGGTTTGGAGTCCCTAGATATTTAATGACTGATGGTGGTTCACACTTTATTCATGGTGCTTTTTGTAAAATGCTTGCCAAGTATGATGTTAACCATAGAATTGCATCACCCTATCATCCTCAGTCTAGTGGTCAAGTTGAACTTAGCAATACAGAAATAAAATTAATTTTGCAAAAGACTATTAATAGGTCCAGGAAGAATTGGTCTAAGAAATTATATGACGCACTTTGGGCTTATAGAACAACACATAAAAATCCTATGGGTATGTCTCCTTATAAAATGGTTTATGGAAAAGCTTGTCATTTGCCTCCTGAGTTAGAACATAAAGCATACTGGGCAGTTAAAGAACTCAACTATGATTTCAAACTTGCTGGTGAAAAGAGGTTATTTGATATTAGCTCATTAGATGAATGGAGGACCCAAGCTTATGAAAATGCGAACTTATTCAAAGAAAAAGTTAAAAGATGGCATAACAAGAGAATTCAAAAGCGTGAGTTTAAAGTCGGATAATATGTTCTTTTGTACAACTCTCGTTTCAGATTCTTTGCAGGAAAGCTCCTCTCGAAATGGGAAGGCCCATATGTCATCGAGGAGGTTTACCGGTTTGGAGCCATCAAAATAAATAATTCCGAAGGTACTAACCCGAAGGTTGTCAATGGGCAACGAATAAAGCATTATATCTCAGGTACGCCTATTAATGTTGAAAGTAATATTATCCAAACTTTGACACCGGAAGAACACATAAAAGAGTCCTTCCGGAGTACTCCAGAATCATGGAAATAAGGAGGTATGTGATACGGTAAGTAAACGGACTCCGAAAAATCCGTAAAAATAATTTTTGTAAGTTTTGGAATATTTTAAAATTTTGGAAATAAAGAAACTACCAGGAAGCCTCCCCTGGTGGGCACAAGACACCAGGGCGCGCCAGGCAAGCCTGGCGCGCCCAGGTGGGTTGTGCCCACCCGGGACACCTCCCGTACTCCGTTTTCCCCCCGTATGCTTGTCCTCCAAGATAAAAGAATCTATATATAGTTCCCGAACCTGTTAATCACTGTATCGCGGAGAAATCCTCTGTTCTCTTTTCTTGTTGTTTTCTGTCAGATCCCATCTAGCATGGCTGCTTCAAGCTCTTCCAAGGACAAGTTCTTCAAGAATGTCATCAACCCATATTTGCGGGAGGTGGTGCAGCACCCTCAGGTCATTGAGATGCATGAGGGGGTGCTTCACCTTCGCGATGTGCCCTGTCCCAAGGGGACGGGAACCATGGAGGCTAGGCTCGAAGCTATGGAGCAAGACGTCTTCCGGTGCAAGGGGATTGTGGAACATGGACTCCATGCCAATCACCTCATGATCACGGACCACTCCCGTGATGTCAGGGTGGATGGCAAGCCCATGAAGGACATCATCTTCACCCTCAACGAGCAAATCAACTTCCTCCAAAGCCAGATCTACGACCTCAAGAACCAAGTCTTTGAATATGAGGCGAGGTTTTAGGGTATGAGTTTGGCTGCTAGTTGCAGGACCCGTGAGACTCACTCCTCTTACGATGGTGGACCTATGCCATGGAAATCCAAGGACAAGACCTCTTCTACATCACCACCACCATCTTCTTCACCACGAAAGGAGAATTGAGTATCGGGTATGGGAACTCCCCTTGGCTTCCGCCAAGCTTGGGGGAGGTTCCCCGGTATCGCATCATCCCACTATCTTTTTGCTTTTACTTATCTTAGTTTGATGTTTTTGCTTTAGATGAAATAAAGTTTAGTTCGATCCTTTCTTTTCGAGAATTTTCCTAGTGATCTATCATTGTAATCGTGTGCAAGTTATATAATAAAGTTTAGTTTGAGTTTTTGCTTTCTTTACTTTCTTGTTGCAAACAAAGAAAAGAAATAAGAAAGAAGAAGTGAATGAATAAAAGAAAGGAAACAAATAAATAGATCATATACTAATCCTATGGGAGGTGATAGCACCACATAAGGAAAAGTATAAGTAGAAAATTTTATTAGAGATTGACAAACATAGCATTAGTCAATGATGCAACTCATGAAAGAATTAATAAGGGAAGGGAAGATTCACATATAAATGTACCATCCTAGAAATCTTTTGTGATTGTCAGCCCTCATCAAAATATTATATGCCAAAATTGTTGACGTTGGACAAGGAAGACAAGTAATGGTTTAGGTTTGTTTATATTCACACGGAAGTCATATTGTCATAGATCCTTTAACATGTGGTGCTTGCCCCCTATCTTTGCTAGCCAAAAATTCCGCACTAAGTAGAGATACTACTTGTGCATCCAAAAACCTTTAAACCCAAATATTTTTCAAGTGTCCACCATACCTACCTAGGGATTGAGCAAGATCCCTCAAGTAAGTTGTCATCTGTGCAAAAAGGCAATAAAAATTGCTTCTAAATATGTGAGATCATTTAGTGTAAGAGAAAATTGAGCGTTGTATGAACTTGGATGACAAAGAAGAAAAGCAACAAACTGCATAATAAAGGTTGTCATCTTAAGGGGCAATACAATGTGACGTTCTCTTGCACTAAGGGATTGAGCATGCAAACAAATAAGCGCATGGCAACTGCTGCTTCCTTCTACGGCGGGCCTATCCTTTACTTTCATGTATTTACTTTTATGCAAAGAGTCAAAGTTTACCTTCTATTCCCTTTTATTTTTATCTTTTGGCAAGCATCATGTGGTGAGGAAAGATCTAGGCACATATGTCCAGTTGAATATAGATAGCATGATTTATTATTGTTGACATCACCCTTGAGGTGAGTATGTTGGGAGGCGAAACTATAAGCCCCTATCTTTCTATGTGTCCGGTTGAAACATTTTGATCATGTGTACAAGGTGAGTGTTAGCAATCATGGAAGAATATATGATGGTTGTGTATGTGGACTTGCCTAATGGCTCTGAAACATGACCCTTCCTGAAAAGATGATGAATTGTAGTTGCAAAGTTGACTGAGAACATAGTTTGTTGGTTTCTAATAGAGTTTTTGGTTTATACTTTGATTATGTGATGAAAAGCTACTTATTCATGAGAAGTATATGATAAAAGTTCTATGATAGAAGTCTTATATTTAAATTTGTTGCTGTGATAATAATCAACATGATGCTTCTATGTTCGTATTTTGTTTTTATTGACACCTCTCTCTCAAAGCATGTGGACATGTTTTTCGATTTTGGTTTTCTCTTGAGGACAAGCGAGGTCTAAGCTTGGGGGAGTTGATATGTCCATTTTGCATCATGTTTCCTTACTATTATTAATAATTTTTTTCTCCATAGTAATGCTTTTTGGAGTAATTCTAATGCCTTTTCTCTCATAATTTGCAAGGTACACACCAAGAGGGAGAATTCCGGCAGCTGGAAATCTGGACCTGAAAAAGCTATGTCAGGCCACCTATTCTGCACAACTCCAAATGAGCTGAAACTTCACGGAGATTTTTTTATGGTTAATTTAAGAAATATTGGAGCCAATAACCACCAGAGGGGGCCACTGGATGGGCACAACCCACCTGGGCAGGCCAGGCCGCCCAGGCGTGCCCTCGTGGGTTGTGGCCTCCTCGGCCCACCTCCGGTGCCCATCTTTTGGTATATAAGTCATTTTAACCTAAAAAAATAAGGAGAAGGTTTTCGGGAGACCATTATGCAGGCTACTGATGGAGATTACCAAGTTAGGCCAAAAGCCTAAGCTTGGGGGAGTACGTTTTTCCACCAACATTACTTTCATGTTCACATGTTTCATTCCAGTTATCGGTGTCCACACTTTTTCATTATATTATCCATGCTAGATTTATTTTCTTTCCTTCTTCCAAAAAATTGAGAAAACACAAAAATTATTTTGTTATTCTTTTTGATTTTTCTTTCTAGTGTAGTAAGTTGTAGTATTTAAAAAGAAAACCCAAAAAGATTTCCTTGTTCTCCTTTTGCTTGTTGGGAGCTCTCCCGTGTAAATAGTTTTTCTCGTTTTGTTTTTTTCTTTCTTTAATATGTTTCCTTCTAGTTAAAAACTCCAAAAAAATTTAGTGTCTTTCTCTGAATTTCCTTTCTTTTTATTGAGTTGTACCGAGGAGAAGGTCGTGATGAAAATGTTGAGTGTCTCTCATATGCATTATTGTTGATCTAACAGAGAGGCCATATTACCTTGTTTTCTTCTTTTTGAATAAAACTGTTTGCAGATTCCAACTTACTCCACGACACTCTTGCACTATTATTATTTTCATATTGTTCGATCATGCAAGTGAAAGGCAATAATGACGATATTTGATGAATTGGCTGTGGAGGAGAGAAACGGGTATGAACTCAGCTTGTTCTGTTTTTGTAAATATGTTTAACCTAGTATCCATGATTCAGCCCATTATGATCAAACATGTTTGTAATGACAATTAGAGATTATAGTTTCTCATGCCATTCTTAAGTAGCTACGAGTGGATAATGATTTATCTTGGATGCCAACATTGCGTTAAAATGACTGTGGTGTAGTATGATGATATGGTATCCTGCTCTGAATGTTCGAGTGGCTTGACTTAGCACATGTTCATGCATGTAGTTGAATCAAAACCAACAGAGCCTCTATGATATTTATGTTCATGGTGTCCATGTCTTACTCATGCTAGTATCCAATGTTACTTATGCATAATGCATGTTCATGACCGTTTTCGCTCTCTAGATGGCCGCTTCTCAACCTAATTGCTAGCCTTCACCTATACTAAGCGGGAATTCTGCTTGTGCATCAAAACCATGAAACCCAAGTTATGCTAGATGAGTCCACCATACCTACCTATATGCGGTATTACCCCGCTGTCCAAGTAAATTTGCATGTGCCACCTCTAAAAACTTCAAATGAATATCCTTTTCTATGTTCCTGGATTGTTCATAGAGCGACATGAGGTAGTCAGTATCTTCCATGCTAAGCGGGTTATTCTCATGATGAGTGTTTATTCACTCATCCTTGCACGAGAGGGGCGGTAATAGGGATTCCTAGTCCTGAACTCATATTGCAAATAATGAAGCAAAACTCCTCCCAGACTATTGTTGGTATGGACGGCACTCGTTGTTTAGGATAAGCCATGGAGTGTGATTTTTGGTGGAGGGGGAGTAAGCCTTTACTTTTATCACTTGGGAACCACCACTAATGTGTTTAGCATGGAAGATACCAATAACCGATGGTTGCGAAGTAAACAAGAAGGGTGCATTTCTCAAAATTTCATTTACCTCTATTTTAAAAACGTGAGCTCTGGCACCTCTGCAAATCACTGCTTCCCTCTGCGAAGGGACAATCTATTTACTTTTATGGTGTGTCATCACTTTCTCAAATAAGCGCCAGAACCTAAGAGGACTATTGTCATCCTCATGCATTGTGTACAGCTAATGTTAGGTGGATCATGACTGGATCTTTTCTACCATGAATTACAATGTTTAGTCGCTGCTTGAACTTTGGAGGTGCTCTGCATTTATGTTTTGGAGCCAAGAACCACCGGAGGGGGGCACCTGGGTGGGCACAACCCACCAGGGCGCGCCCCCCTCCAGGCGCCCAGGTGGGTTATCCCCACCTGGTTGCCCTGCAGACCTCAACCCTGATACTATAAATTCATATTTTTGGAGAAAAATCAAGGAGAAAGAATTATCGCGCTTCGCAAGACATAGCCACCGCCACCCCTGTTCTTCATCAGGAGGCCATATCTGGAGTCCGTTTGGGGCTCCAGAGAGGGGGATCTTCGATCTTCATCATCACCAACCCTTCGCCATCGCCAATTCCATGATGCTCCCCACCGGGAGTGAGTAATTCTTTCGTAGGCTCGCTGGTCGGTGAGGAGTTGGATGAGATTCATCATGTAATCGAGTTAGTTTTGTTAGGGATTGATCCCTAGTATTATGTTCTGAGATTGATGTTGCTATGACTTTGCCATGCTTAATGCTTGTCACTTTGGGCCTGGGTGCCATGATTTCAGATCTGAACCGTTTATGTTATCACCATTATATCTATGTTCTAGATCCGATCTTGCAAGTTATAGTCACCTACTACGTGTTATGATCCGGCAAACCCGGAGTGACAGAAGTCGGGACACTTCCCGGTGATGACCGTAGTTTGAGGAGTTCATGTGTTCACTGTGTGTTAATGCTTTGTTCCGGTTCTCTATTAAAAGGAGGCCTTAATATCCCTTATTTTCCAATAGGACCCCGCTGCCACGGGATGGTAGGACAAAATATGTCATGCAAGTTCTTTCCATAAGCACATATGACTATTTACGGAATACATGCCTACATTATATTTATGAATTGGAGCTAGTGCCGTACCGCTCTAGGTTATGACTGTTATACGATGAATATCATCCAATGCCTATGAATTTCTCTCATATTGTTCTTGCCAAGTTACTACTGCTATTGTTACTATTGCACTTGCTACAAAATCATTGCTATCAATGTTACCATTACTATTGCTGTTGCTACTACCATCAAAACTATCATACTACTTTGCTACTGATCACTTTGCTGTAGATAATTAATCTCTAGGTGTGGTTGAATTGATTACTCAGCTGCTAATACTTGCAAATGTTCTTTGGCTCCCCTTGTATCGAATCAATAAATTTGGGTTGAATACTCTACCCTCGAAAACTGTTGCGATCCCCTATACTTGTGGGCTATCATCACCTTGATTAAGGAATTACTCTGGTCTTATAAAATTAATACTCTAGATGTAGGCAAGAGTCGATCGATGTGTGGAGTAACAATAGTAGATGCAGGTAGGAGTCGGTCTACTTGTCAGAGACGTGATGCCTATATTCATGATCATTGCCTTGGATATCATCATAACTTTGCGCTTTTCTATCATATGCTTTGTTTACCCATCATATGCTTTGTTCAAGAGAGAAGCCTCTAGTGAAACCTATGGCCCTCTGTCTATTTTCCATCATATATTTTTCAGATCTATAAAACCAAAATCCCAAAAATACCTTGCTGCAATTTATTTATATTTACTTTATTTTTCCTTTTAATTATGTTTTATACCTATCTCTATTAGATCTCACTCTTGCAAGTGTCCGTGAAGGGATTGACAGCCCCTTTTTCGCGTTGTGTGCAAGTATTTGTTAGTTTGTGAAGGTGCATATATTGGGGAATTGCTTGTACCTCCTACTGGATTGATACCTTGGTTCTTAACGAGAAATACTTATCTCTACTTTGCTGCATCACCCTTTCCTCTTCAAGGGAAAAATCAACGCAAGCTCAAGAAGTAGCAGGAAGAATTTTTGGCGCCGTTGTCGGGGAGGTTCTACATCAAGCCTACCAAGTACCTCTCATAAACACTCATATCTTGCACTTACATTATTTGCCATTTGCCTTGTTTTCCTATCCCCCACTTCTAAAATGTTTTCAGAAAAACACAAAAATATTTTCCTTTTTATTCGCCCTTCTTTCGTTCGTCTTTTCGTTTGCTCTTTGTTTGCTTGTGTGCTAGATTGCTTGCTTTGCCATCATGTCTGAATCTGGGAAGGTTATCATTGAAAAGAGTAGTAATAATCTTGAGGGAAACTTTGATGATTTTGTTAACAATGACCCTCGTGAAGAAGAACCTACTATCATGCACACTAAAAAAACTCCGGGTGGGTAGCGGTAATATTATTGGAAAAGGTGTTATTCAAGATTTCTTTACTTGTTCTAGTACGATACCTATGCTAGGAGGGTTTATCCTTAAAAAAACTAATAGCCTTGCGGATGCAATATCACTGCTTATAGTTGAACTTGAAAGACAGTTTGTTCACATGCATCCATGTATACAAAGAATTTTCCTAGAATTCTCTAATATTCATCATCCCTCCGTTAAATGTGTTACCACCATATTCCTACCTCATGAATTTAGGTACATCATAAAAGAAGCTAGTGAAATATTTGCTCATTATAATATCAATAGTGGTTGCCCTCCCATAGAGGAGATGCTTTTTTAATCAAGAGGAAATAATGAGATTACAATCTCTGGATTATGCTGCTTATAATGAAAACTTAAGAAAAAGGGTTCCTGCCAATGTTTTGATTGATAAGATTTGTAAACTTAATCATAATTTTGCTATACAAAATAATGGATTAGGGTTTGTGCTAAGGGATGAACTTAGAGAATTCAGTCAAAGGAATGTTTATAACGAGAGATAATTATCGACTACAAAGGGACAAAAGAGGAACCTATTCCTCCCAAACTTGATGTTATAGATCCATACCCTATTAAATTTAGTCTCTTTGATTATTTTTCTTAACACAAAGGAAACTTGCTGCTGAATGGAGGGATTACGAGATGAGCATGGATGATTTCCCTCACTTCTATTACAATACCAAGATCTATATGCAATATGCCTAGCTAGGGTGTTAAACAATAACGCTTGTTGGGAGGCAACCCAATTTTATTTTGAGTTTTTTTGTTTTTGCTTATGTTTTTCAATAAATAAACAATATTACTTCTGTAGTAATTGTGTTTTAGTGTTTTAGTGAGCGATTGAGCCAAGTAAGACATTTGGGATGATCTGTGGTGATAGTTGATTTGATCTTGCTGAAAAACATAAACTTTGCGCTCATTGCCAGAATCTTAAAAAATCACAGAAGCGTGCTTTTGATCTGATTTTTTTACAAAATATTGATATAAAAATTTCATAAGTTGTACTAATTTTTCAGAATTTTTGGAGTTACAGAAGCATACAAAATTTCTAGATTACTACAAACTGTTCTGATTTTGACAGATTCTACTTTCATTGTGTTGTTTGCTTATTTTGATGAATCTATGGGTAGTATCGGGGGGTATAAACCATGGAGAAGTTGGAATAAAGTAGATATAACCCCATTATAAATTTATAATTAGTTCAAAACATTACCTAAAGTGGTGATTTGTTTAATTATACTAACGGAGCTTACGAGTTTTCTATTGAGTTTTCTGTTGTGAAGTTTTCAAGTTTTGGGTAAAGTTTTGATGGACCACGGAATAAGGAGTGGCAAGAGCCTAAGCTTGGGGGTGCACAAGGCACCCCAAGGTAATATTCAAGGACAACCAAGCATCTAAGCTTGGGGATGCCCCGGATGGCATCCCCTCTTTTATCTTCAATCCATCGGTGAAATTACTTGAGGCTATATTTTTATTCACCACATGATATGTGTTTTGCTTCGAGTTTTGTATTATATTAATATTTTCTTTTTAGTTTGCCACAATCATCCTTGCTGTACACACCTTTTTAGAGGGAGACACATTAATCATGAATTTATTAGAATACTCTATGTGCTTCACTTATATCTTTTGAGCTAGGCAAATGCTCTAGTGCTTCACTTATGATTTTTTTGGAGCACGGCGGTGGTTTTATTTTGTAGGAATTGATGAACTCTCATGCTTCACTTATATTATTTTGAGAGTCTTGAAAATATGTAGCGACCCGACCCGAATGGATTGAAGTCTCTGTGCTTAAGTGTCATCCATGGATCGGTATGCTGACACACACAATACTCGAGGATTTATAACAGAGGTAAATCACTTGTATAAAGTAACGTAAATACTATTACCTCAATCCATATAGCGGAAGTAACATCAAAGTTGTGGAGTTCCCAACAACACCAACGGCAAAGTTGAGTGTAGACATCGTAACCCTAACGTATCACTTACTCGTCGTAAAATTCCTGCAACATGAGATGTTGCAGCCATGTAGGTCAGTACATTGAATGTACTCGCAATTTCACACTGTAGGGCAATGCTGAATAATGGCTATCACTACATGCATATTTGGCTGGTGGAGGCTCTATGGTTATCATTTGCATAAAGCTAATTTTTCCCTACAGCAAAGGAGTATATTTTATTTAACTACAAAGTTGATGCCGTTATTGAGAAGGTAACCCCAACTCAATCCCAAAATTACCAAATTAATAACCCAATACATTAATTAAGTAACGTGATGAGATCAACCAATAATTCAAATACCAGATACTCAAGATGTCCATAACTAGGGACACAGCTAATCATGATTAGTTTGTACACTCTGCAGAAGTTTGCACACTTTTCCCCACAAGACTCGATCTCCTCCGTTGGATTTCTCACACTACATGATGTTTGAGAAACAGATGACCGAGACACAGTCTTTCTGAAGCATCAACTCTTTACTCCGGGTAGATAGTACCACCCACTTTCCCCTACATCTGCTAGCCTACTGTAGGACCAAGTGCTCCCTAGGTGGTTTTGGTAATTCATAACAACATATAGCTCATTGAGCTAATGCTATTCCAAGACTATTATCTCAGGAAAGCTCAATGAATGGCATGCATGGATGATGAAAGTGGATCCCTCAAAATACTAATGACAAAGGATTGGCTCAAGCTCAAAAGGTCAAGACTCTTCATTTTACATTTCAGTGATCCAAGATCACATTGAGTCTATAGGAAAAGCCAATACTATCAAGGAGGGATGAGGTGTTGCTTAATGAGCCTCTTGCTTCAAGTGCTTAGTGATATGCTCCAAATACCCTCAACTACTTTCTCACATCCACATATGACCTAAACCCAAAGTCAAAATCAGTCCCACCGATTCTTTCTATCCGGCACCACCGAGTTCAAATGTCATAGCCACTGCCACAAACCCTAGGCAATTCGGTCTTACCGATAGGGATCTCGGTCTCACCGAGATGGGATTGTAATATCTCTATTTCCATTTGTAATGTTTCGGTCTCACCGAAGTGAGCGATCGGTCCCACCGAGATTGCAATGTAAACTCCCTGTTTCCCTTTCATAACATTTCGGTCTCACCGAAATGAGCGAATCGGTCCCATCGAGTTTACCGGACCAACTCTTTGGAAATCTTATTACCAAAATAGGTCTCACCGAGTTTGTGTAATCGGTCTCACCGAGATTATGTTATGCCCTAACCCTAACCATATTGGTCCTACCGAGTTGCATGTCGGTCCCACCAAAAATCCTAACGGTCACTAGGTTTACTAAATCGGTCTGACCGAGTCTATTGAATCGGTCCCACCGAGTTTGGTAAATTGTGTGTAATGGTTAGATTTTGTGTGGAGGCTATATATACCCCTCCACCTCCTCTTCATTCATGGAGAGAGCCATCAGAACAAACCTACACTTCCAACTTACCATTTCTGAGAGAGAACCACCTACTCATGTGTTGAGGCCAAGATATTCCATTCCTAACATATGAATCTTGATCTCTAGCCTTCCCCAAGTTGCTTTCCACTCAAATCTTCTTTCCACCAGATCCAAATCCCATGAGAGAGAGTTGAGTGTTGGGGAGACTATCATTTGATGCACAAGAGCAAGGAGTTCATCATCAACGCACCATTTGTTACTTCTTGGAGAGTGGTGTCTCCTAGATTGGCTAGGTGTCACTTGGGAGCCTCCAACAAGATTGTGGAGTTGAACCAAGGAGTTTGTAAGGGCAAGGAGATCGCCTACTTCGTGAAGATCTACCGCTAGTGAGGCAAGTCCTTCGTGGGCAACGACCATGGTGGGATAGACAAGGTTGCTTCTTCGTGGACCCTTCGTGGGTGGAGCCCTCCGTGTACTCGCGCAACCATTACCCTTCGTGGGTTGAAGTCTCCATCAACATGGATGTACGATAGCACTACCTATCGGAACCACGCCAAAAACATCCGTGTCTCCAATTGCGTTTGAATCCTCCAAACCCTCCCCTTTACATTCTTGCAAGTTGCATGCTTTAATTTCCGCTGCTCATATACTCTTTGCATGCTTGCTTGAATTGTGTGATGATTGCTTGACTTGTCCAAAGATAGCTAAAATCTGCCAAACTCTAAAATTGGGAAAAGGCTAAGTTTTTAATTGGTCAAGTAGTCTAATCACCCCCCTCTAGACATACTTAAAGGTCCTAAAAGTGGTATTAGAGCTTTGGTCTCCATTTGCTTTGATTTCCATAGCTTTTGGTGGTCATAGCCTTGGTTTCACAACCTAGGAGAGTATGGCGTCTAGTGAGGGAAATTATCACCGTAGAGGTCCTTACTTTGATGGTACTAATTTTGCTAGTTGGAAGCATAAGATGAAAATGCATATTCTTGGACATAACCCCGCCATTTGGGCTATTGTGTGTATTGGATTGCAAGGTGAATTCTTTGATGGGAGAGAGCCGAACCGTGAAGCTAGTGCGGATGAATTGAAGATGCTGCAATACAACGCTCAAGCTTGTGATATCCTCTTCAATGGCTTGTGCCCCGAAGAATTCAACAAAATCAGCCGTCTTGAGAATGCAAAGGAAATTTGGGATACTTTGAATGATATGCATGAAGGTACCGACTCCGTCAAGGAATCCAAGTTGGATGTGCTCCAAAGTCAGCTTGACAAGTTCAAAATGAAGGATGGTGAAGGTGTCGCTGAAATGTACTCTAGGCTTGCTCTTATCACAAATGAGATTGCCGGCTTAGGGAGTGAAGAGATGACCGATAGATTCATCATCAAGAAGATCCTAAGAGCATTGGATGGAAAGTATGATACCGTGTGCACATTGATCCAAATGATGCCAAACTACAAAGATCTCAAGCCAACGGAAGTCATTGGAAGAATTGTTGCTCATGAGATGTCACTCAAGGATAAGGAGGAACTTCACAACAAGTCAAGTGGTGCTTACAAAGCCTCATGTGAAGCCCCCACATCATCAAGTGAGAAACAAACCTTCAATGAAGAATTGAGCTTAATGGTGAAGAACTTCAACAAATTCTACAAGAGTAGAAGCAAAGAAAGAAGCTCTAAGTCAAGGTCCTACAATGACAAAAGATCTTCTAGTCGAGAGCGCAATTGCTACAATTGTGGGAGACCCGGACACTATTCCAATGAGTGTACGGCACCCTACAAAAGAAGAGAAGATTCTCCAAAAAGAAGAAGCAAAAGAGAAGAATCACCACCAAGAGAGAGGAGGAGTAGAGATGATCGTTATGAACGAAGACCCTCACGGAGAAGCAAGGATTCGGAAAGGAAGGACAAGTCATCAAGGAGCTACACAAAACGAAGACATCAAGCTCATGTTGGTGAATGGGTATCCGGCTCCGACTCCGACAATCACTCCGAGAGAAGCTATCACTCCGACTCCGAATATACTCAAGATGAAGGTGTTGCCGGTCTAGCACTTGTGTCAACCAACTCCTACGACATATTTGACTCACCAAATGAAGGAATTGGAAGATGCTTCATGGCCAAAGGTCCAAAGGTAACACATCCCGAGTATGTTGATTTCAATAGTGATGAAGATGACTTGCTAGGTGATGATGATTTACTTGTTGACAACTCTAGTGATGAATACTATGATGAAACGTCAATTAATCATGCTAATCAAGATAAAACGAATGACAATGATAAGGAGAAGATTGAGCTTCTAACTAAAGAACTAAACACTCTTAAGTTAGCTCATGAAACTATCTTCGAAGATCATCGAGAACTTTTAAGGGCTCATGAGAAGTTACGCTTTGAAAAGCTCAATCTTGAGCAAGAGCATGAGTTCTTAAAGGCAATCAATGATGATCTCCGTAAGAAAAGTTCTTCTTACATTGCCAAGCGTTTACTCTTATCTACTTACATGCCTCAAGTCAAGTCTAGTAACAAGTACAAGAAAGATCCTTCCTCTAGTAGTAACAATAATAATGCCAAATCCAATATTGTTGCTTCTAGTAGTTCTCTTGATTCCACTAATGATTCTCTTAGCCAAGTTACACTTGAGCAAGAAAATAGCTTATTGAAGGGAATTATAGAGAAAGGTGTATACAAGAGCCTTGCCGGGAGTAAGCAATTCGAGGAAATTGTACGCAAGCAAGGAAGGCACCGGAAGAATCAAGGTGTTGGTTTTGAACGAAAGTTCAATGCCAATGGAGTTGAGTGGGAAGAAGATCAATACCCCAAGACGAAGTTTGTTCCTCAACAAGAGAAGTATGATCCTACTTCCTTCAAGGGAACACAAGCACAAGATGATCTTCCACCACAAGACCACAAGAACAAAGGCAAGGACAAGCTTCAAGAGGAGATTGATGCATTTGAAGAAGCACCTAAGGCCTTGGTCAAGTGGGTTCCCAAGACTACGTCAAGTTCTACTTCATCAAGTACAACTACAACTCCAAGGATTCCCATCAAGATGATGTGGATCCCGAAGAAGAAGAACTAGAGAGTTCTTGAGGGTGACTCCGCCAACATTCTTCACTCATATCATTATGGCAAGGACAAGTGCAATCAACTTCCACATCTTGCACTAGTTCAAGGAGTCACAAACCCTCATGTTGGTAAGGCAAGGGACAAGGTAACCTAATGATTTCATGGACATCATCTTGTGTGTGCATCACTCTATGTCTATGGATATTCTTGTTTGTTCCTTGTGGGACTAACCCATGTAGGTATGTTGAAAGTGCAACTCACTCCAAAGGATTGCTCCAAATGATCTACATCAACATTGAGCATCCACATCTTCAACACCTACATGAAGTCATCATCGACAAAACCCAAGGTTAGTTCATCCCTCTAAAAGGGGATCTCACATCTAGGGGGAGCTTAACTCTAAGAATTGAGTCAAAGCAACTCTAATGGTGTGAACACATCAATGCATTATGTAAAAGTGGTAACCCCACTTGAGCTTAAACGATGAGTATGACCTATGATCAAATGTTCTCATTTGACTCCTAAGTCAATATACTCATATATAGATGACCTAGTCATCGCCAATTGTTTGATAGATGCTAGAATTGGTTGTGCATGCTTTGCCACATATTTCATTTGCCATTTTATTGTGTGAGCATGTTGGTTGCATATTTTACTCATTCGAGGACATCCACTTGTTGCTTTGATTGATTGGTTCTTTTTCTTTTGCCAAGTGGATGGACAAGAATGCCTAAGAACCTTCTCTAGCTATCTATGCTTTTCTCGTCTCAAACTCTATTCATGCTACATCACAAAATTTGATCAAGTCAGATTTGAACCACTCTGTGTGAGGAGCACTCGGAGTCCCCGATTCGTCATAGACTTAAACTTCCAAAACTTCTTTGTGATTCTCGGTCCGACCGATTCCTCCATTTCGGTCCTACCGAGATCACTAAGTCGATCTAGGTTTTCAATCTCGGTGCAACCGATTTGAACTTTTCGATCACACCGAGTTGCTGTAACTGTATACAGTTATGCATCTCGGTGCCACCGAGTTGTTCCACTCGGTCACACCAACAGGGTTGGGCTATATATACTCATGAGCAAAATTTGGAAAACTTTCTCTGAATCTCTTCATCCGCGCATAGCTCGCTCTGCCTATCAGGTCTCTGGATCATCTCCTCGTCGCCAACCACCTCCTGTCGCTGGTCTCAGCTACCGTCAACGGAATTCACCCCCGCCGTTGCCGCCGTAGCGAGTTCAGCGCCAAGCTAGGGTATGGACTCGATCACAGTGCTATCCCCGTCCGATTCCTAGCACATTGTGTTCATTATGATTCTTGCCACGATTGAAACACTCCTATCCAGTCAATACAATCCTTAGAATAGATGCGATTTGAAAATTTAGGGTTAGGTTTCCACCGAAATCATCTCGGACCCACCGAGTTGAAAAACTCGGTCCCACCGATTTGGCTAACGCCATTGCACTAGTAACTCTAGATTTGACCGAGAATTGCTAATCGGTGTGACCGATTTTAAAACTTTGTGAAACCCTAGAAGTCTCGGTGCCACCGAACTGTGACTCAGTCTGACCGAGTTCATCAGTTTAGGTTCCAAAACTGCTTCGGTATCACCGAGTTTGAAAACCGGCTGATCCGAAATGCTTTATGTTGAAGACTAAAACTAAGTTTTTGAATCATTTTTTTTGCAAAAATCTCTGCATTTTGTGATGCTCATCCATTCTATCTCATCTATAACTATTCACAGGGTCAGCAGTCAGAGTTTGCAGCATGTGAGACCAAAGTGATAGTTAGAACAAGTCAGAAGAGCATATTCACATGAGTGAGGGCACTAGTCCCTCAAGTTCTTCAGATGATGGCAGCAGGAGCACCCCAAGCAATTTGCCTAAAGCTGCCACCAGGACAAGGAAGAAGAGAACCTCAGAATCTGAGGATGAGGATTATATGGCAGAAGAAGATGAGGCTATCTCCAAGAAGGTAGTGCTCAAAAAGGAGTATGCCTCAGCAAAGAACACAAAGCCTGGACTCAATAGGATGGTTCCTGCCAAGAGGACACCTATGATGAAGGTCAGAGGATCAACTCAAGTGCCTGAAAAGATTGATCCCAAAGAAGCACCTGCAAGAAGAGTCACAACTTCCAAACCCAAGAAAGTTCCCACTAGAGAAACTATGAAGTTTACCATTGAATCAGAAGATGAAGCTGCTGGTCAAGATAAGAAGAAGAAGAGAGCCAGAACCACTACTGCCCAGGTTCTCGGAAATCCCTCTATGAGGAGAGACTCTGAAGAGGAAGAAGAGGTTGCTGCACCAGCACCCAAGGCACAAAAGCTAATGGGTGATGCTATAAAGTCAGGGGCTGCATCAACAAAGCCCAAGGAAGCACCCAAAGCTGCCCCCAAGCCCAAGCTTGCACCAAAGAGGAATACCAGGAGTATTCCAGCTGCTGAGAAGAACAAGGCCCTAGTGCCTGAAGTTGCCGATGAGGAATATGATGAAGGACAAGTCCTGAGAAAGCTAAAGCCCAAGATTTCAGACCACAATGATGCTCATCCTGTGGCTGAGAACATGAAGTTAAGAAAGGATGCATGACTCAGACTGTGGAGGTTGTCAGATCCATATGCTACCAGGAGAAGGACTGATGTTGATTACAGGTTCCACACTAAGGAACAACAGGATTTCTATGAGACAGTGCTGTTGGACAAGAAACCTATAGTGTGTGATATGAGGTGGGTCGACTGGACCTACATGAAGGAAAATGAAGAACACTATCCTGGAGTGCAAGACAATTTTGTTGCTTCTAGAGTTGCAGACTTTGTTGGGCAGAATCTCACAAAGTGGAATGATGAGCTCATTATGCAATTCTACTCCACATCACACTTCTATTCAGATGTCAGGATAGTTTGGATGTCTGAAGGTACAAGGTACCAGTCAACATTAGAGGAATGAGCAAATCTGATAAATGCCCCAAAGTAGAGTGAAGATGACTTGGATGTCTATGCCAAGAAGAAGATGGATCACAATACCATGGCTCATATGTACAAGGAAATCCCTGATGCTGCAGTTGAGACACATAATTTTGGGTCAGTTCATTTTCTTCTGTCAGGGCTGCCAACAATCAACTGGATTCCTAAGGCACACTCTATTGCCCAAGTCAGGTGACCACAACATGATTAGAGGGCATGCTATCAACTTGCTACACTTGTTTGATGTGCCACAAAAATTCAAGGTCATGAGCCTCATTGTTGAGACCATTAAGAGGACATCAGCAGACCAGAAGAGAAGTTGTGGGTATGCCCCACAGATTCAGGAGTTGATTAACTCAAAGATGGGCACAGGAACATACTTGTTGGATAAGGAACATTTTGCTATCTATCCAGATTTTGAGGACAATCAAGTTGTGACGAATGAGAATGAACCATCATCAGTGCAAGCTCAAGAGAAGAAGGAGAAAGCAAAGAAAGAGAAGGCTGCCAAGATGCCAACTCAAGAGGAGGCATCTGAGTACTTTTTGAAGAACAAGCAGGAGCAGCTTGGTTACTTGATAGCATCAACACTGAGGATTGAGAAGGGGTTGGCCACCCTAACTCAAAACCAGGAGAGCCTGGAAAGAATCATGGAACAAAAATTCTATGATCTAGATGTCAAAGTAACTGAGATTCAGTCAGTTGTGGAGCAGCTACAGGATGACATGCAGGAGAGGAAGGGCAAGACAACCAGTGATGCATTTGCCAGAGTGCCTAGAGCTCAGAGGTCAGCTGCAATGCCTATGACAGACACCGGAGCCACATCATCTGCACCAGCTACAGCTCCTACAGCTCCAGTGCAATCAGCTCCAGCACCAACTCCTCCAGCTCCATCCACTTCAACTGAAGCCTTCGTCCAAGGAGCCATCTCTACACCAACACCTGAAGATCAAGCCTGAGAGTCGATCTAGCACTATGCATTTTCTATGAACTTTTTGGTAACTTGTTGCCAAAGGGGGAGAAAAATGTATAGATCATAGGCTTCGAGAGAGAGAGAGTGTTGCTTTTGTTCTCTCTTGCTTTGGTGGTTAAACTTTGTTTGCTTTTGATTGCTTGATATACTATATATGTTGTTATCTGTGAGACATTGATGATCATGTGTTTGATCATAAGCTACACTTATGCTTGTTAGATGATATTATCTTACCTATCCTTATATGATCATTCACTTTGCTTGGTGATGAGTGCATGTATTCAATCTTTATTATTTTGAGTGCTCCACCAAGATGTATGTGACATGGAAGAGTAACCCATGAGCCTAATTCCTTGTGCATTTGCAGTCCAAAAGCAAATCTTAAACTATGCACAAATTTAGGGGTAGCTCTTTCTTATCACATACTTCTCAAAGCGACGATGTTTTTCAATCTTATTATCATTTGTCGAAGCTTTGATCTATATGTTGTCATCAATTACCAAAAAGGGGGAGATTGAAAGTGCAACTATCCCTAGGTGGTTTTGGTAATTCATAACAACATATAGCTCATTGAGCTAATGCTATTCCAAGACTATTATTTCAGGAAAGCTCAATGAATGGCATGGCATGGATGATGAAAGTGGATCCCTCAAAATACTAAGGACAAAGGATTGGCTCAAGCTCAAAAGCTCAAGACTCTTCATTTTACATTTCAGTGATCTAAGATCACATTGAGTCTATAGGAAAAGCCAATACTATCAAGGAGGGATGAGGTGTTGCTTAATGAGCCTCTTGCTTCAAGTGCTTAGTGATATGCTCTAAATACCCTCAACTACTTTCTCACATCCACATATGACCTAAACCCAAAGTCAAATCGGTCCCACCGATTCTTTCTATCTGGCGCCACCAAGTTCAAATGTCATAGCCACTGCCACAAACCCTAGGCAATTCGGTCTTACCGAGAGGGATCTCGCTCTCACCGAGATGGGATTGTAATCTCTCTGTCTCCCTTCGTAACGTTTTGGTCTCACCAAAGTGAGCGATCGGTCCCACCGAGATTGCAATGTAAACTCCCTGTTTCCCTTTCGTAACATTTCGGTCTCACCGAAATGAGCGAATCGGTCCCACCGAGTTTACCTGACCAACTCTCTGAAAAGCTTATTACCAAAATCGGTCTCACCGAGTTTGTGTAATCGGTCTCACCGAGATTACGTTATGCCCTAACCCTAACCATATCGGTCCTACCGAGTTGCATGTCGGTCCCACCAAAAATCCTAACGGTCACTAGGTTTATTAAATCGGTCTGACCGAGTCTGTTGAATCGGCCCCACCGTGTTTGGTAAATTGTGTGTAACGGTTAGATTTTGTGTGGAGGCTATATATACCCCTCCACCTCCTCTTCATTCGTGGAGAGAGCCATCAGAACAAACCTACACTTCCACCCTACCATTTCTGAGAGAGAACCACCTACTCATGTGTTGAGGCCAAGATATTCAATTCCTACCATATGAATCTTGATCTCTAGCCTTTCCCAACTTGCTTTCCACTCAAATCTTCTTTCCACCAGATCCAAATCCCATGAGAGAGAGTTGAGTGTTGGGGAGACTATCATTTGAAGCACAAGATCAAGGAGTTCATCATCAATGCACCATTTGTTACTTCTTGGAGAGTGGTGTGTCCTAGATTAGCTAGGTGTCACTTGTGAGCCTCCAACAAGATTGTGGAGTTGAACCAAGGAGTTTGTAAGGGCAAGGAGATCGCCTACTTCATGAAGATCTACCGCTAGTGAGGCAAGTCCTTCGTGGGCGACGACCATGGTGGGATAGACAAGGTTGCTTTTTCGTGGACCCTTCGTGGGTGGAGCCCCCGTGGACTCACACAACTGTTACCCTTCGTGGGTTGAAGTCTCCATCAACGTGGATGTACGATAGCACCACCTATCGAAACAACGCCAAAAGCATCCGTGTCTCCAATTGCGTTTGAACCCTCCAAACCCTTCCATTTACATTCTTGCAAGTTGCATTCTTTAATTTCCGCTGCTCATATACTCTTTGCATGCTTGCTTGAATTGTGTGATGATTGCTTGACTTGTCCAAAGATAGCTAAAATCCGCCAAACTCTAAAATTGGTAAAAGGCTTTTTTAATTGGTCAAGTAGTCTAATCACTCCCCCCCTCTAGACATAGTTCAAGGTCCTACACCTACCACTAAAAGAGGTCACACAACATACTCAACTATGCCAGAGCCCATAATGGCTTGTGGCTGCACACGGAAGTTTCTAGCATGAATAATATTATGATCCCTTTGAGCCTGGGTGGCATTCCATAGGATGATCACACGGATACCCCGGGATCTCCTAGGACAACACTGGATTCCCCAGGTGCCTGCAACCAATCCACCCATAGGTGTATTAAAGTAGCCACCTTAAGTTTCCCTTAATTAATATCTCTCACATCTTGCATGAATCTCTCATACCAAACCACATCTACGAGCATAACAAATTAATATAATCATAACATATGATACCCGGGGTTTGATAAAAGACAATAGGTTCCTACCTCATCAACTACTTCCCACACCCACATGTTATCAAGTCCTACCCATGCAATGTTTGAGGGTTGTAACTAATGCATAAAAAAACTGGGTAATAAAGAGATATGATCAAAGTGTGAACTTGCCTTGCTGACAATCAGAAAACCTTAGAGATTCGTAGTAGCAAGCTTCACACTTTGGAAACTCTATCGTGAACAAACAATAGCATACATAAGCACTAAAGCATAAGAAGCAAAGGTAAAACCAAAATAAAAGATCTAAACATAAAGTACAAGTGAAGAACTTTGATTTGCAAAAAGAATCAATCAAATCGGAAATACGAAACTCAAACTACGATCAAAAGAAGTTTGAAATCAAATCTGCTTGAAACCAAATTTTAGATTTTCAAAATCTACTATCTGGACAGAGGGAAACAAGATGAAGAATTTGGCGTTGGTTTCGTTGGATTTGGATAAATGATGTAAAAGTTGTGATCGTTTGAAAACCAGGGCTAATTTGTAAGAAAAGTATTCATGCATAGGTCACTGGCCGAAAATTTAACTAAAAAGAAAAATCTACCGGACGAACGTCCGCTAACAGAGACTAACGAACAAAAATGTTCACTAACTAAACTAACCTAATACAATAAATCGGGTTAAAAGAAAAACATAAACTAAAAAAACTGGATCGGGTTTCGGCGGGCTATACCTATTCGGCCGGCTCGACGGTTTTGCGGGAAAAATAATTTGAATAAAAACCAAATAACTCCAAATTGAAAATAATTTCAAAATACCTTCAAAGGGACTTTAAATTTGATTCTTTTAAACTTCCAACTCATATTTCATATGTTTTGAAGAAGTCATTTTATCTTCTCTCATGAAAATCATTGAGTTGCATAGAGTTTCTGAATTTGAAATATTCCCCAAATGGAATTCAAATATTTTCAAAACCCTTTTCATTTATTTAAATGGAAGAAGTCATATCATCTTCACTCTAGGGTTTTATGATGAAATGAATTTGAATTCATGGATAGCATAAATGCAAAGTGAAAGTTTGGGAAAGTCCTTTTATTCCCTCTCATTTAAATTTCAAAAAGTTTCAAATTTCACTCAATTTCACACAAGCAACCACACCACAATCAAACAATAAATCATAACTATTTATTTAATATAACATTCCAAAATTTAGAATATGGGAATGTTACCAACCTACCGCCCTTAAAATGAATCTCGCCCTCGAGATTCGGAGAGGCTAGCAAGAAATAGGTTAGGTTCGGGGTCTCCTTGAAATCCATCGATTGCCATGAAGGTTTGGGGTGCTACCACCCTTAGAAACATCATTACGGTTCCATCAAAACTCGCATACTCCATCCTTATTCTTGACAGTGTCGGTCTTCTCAGATCCTCATGAAAATTCCTTCTCTGGGCTCTTCCGGTAGTGGCATAACTTTCCTCGATTCTTGTGTCCTTTCATGTTGGTAGGGTTCTTCCGTGACTGGGTCTCCTTAGCTGACAGGTCTGGCGCCAATACTAAAAAACTATCGACATCTCATGGTGGTCAACCAACAATTTAACTGGGTCCCTGCAGAAAATGTGTCTGGGCTTCATTCTCATCGTATATCCTACGATTGGCAACAGCTGCCTTGTACAAGGGAAAAAATTGTCATACCATTCTAAGGTTCAAACAAGGTTTTGATCGTCGTCGCTCTACTATGGGTAAGTCACTCAGATTTACCATTCATATAGCAAGGCAAATAATACGAGTAAGTCGGTATGGTGATCAATCCATCCCGCACCCAAATCATTACCTTGTACATGGTTTAGCAATCTCGCATTCTAACACTCGGTCATCCTCACAAGCATTGTAGAATTTCTCTTGTCAACGAACTAAGTTCGGATAAATCCATGGATTCTGCAAGCCCAACAAACATCTATCATTCCTTCACAACTCTTAGGTTTTGCGTAACTCCTATAAGATCGTCTGTTGATAAAGTCGTAACTTCTTCCAGGGCTTTTCCTTCAGCAAGAGTGTGCTTGATCATTGGCAGGTCCTGGAGCCTGTGGGTTATGGCCCATCTAATCACTTTTATAACTTCAACTCATCTTGGGGTTACAATTGCTCTATATTACCAACATTATACCTCCTTCATATCCTCATCTCTTCATAATCTTGGGGTATCCCACATATCGAGACAAAACTTGTACCTATTTTGTTCAA
This sequence comes from Triticum aestivum, assembly GCF_018294505.1. Taxonomy (NCBI): domain Eukaryota; kingdom Viridiplantae; phylum Streptophyta; class Magnoliopsida; order Poales; family Poaceae; genus Triticum; species Triticum aestivum. Next base: position 193,603,161 of record NC_057804.1, read on the forward strand.
AGTCCACTCCATGGAATATCATTATCTTTTCCAGGGGTCAAGTGTCCTCACAAGGTACTACCACCATTGAAATGCACAAATTCATCCATAGACCATATTTCTCATATCCTCGAAAATGGTCAAATCTTTCTTCATAGAGTAACAACTCATAAAATTCAATGTATGACACATGAACTTTCTTAATTCTCAAATTATTACAATCTTCTGCATTTCCATTACATGCCTCAACTCTACATCTCAATATAAAAGAATTGTTCCCACTACTACTACTATATTCCTCACAGACTCAACTATTTAACACGAATATCCTCATTGGGACAATCTCTAGCAAAGTGCCCTGCTTCATTACAGTGGAAACATATTACTTCTGACGAGTCTCGAGGTTTCCTTGGGATTACATAGACTCCTTGGGCCCTCGGCTTCCTTTTTGGGCAACAATTGAAGTAGTGCCCAGAATCTTTGCACGTGAAACAGGTGATATGACTCAGGTTCTTCCTGGAATCCAATCTATTCCTCTTCCTGGACTTTTCTGTGCCAATCAGGGCTTCTATTTCTTGTGGGTCATACTCTACTTCCACTGTCGAAATTGCTACTAGATCCTCCTTCGGATAATTCTGGGATATGTGTCCTTCTTCTCCACATGAACATCATGACTTGGTGCAGGGTTTAATTATGTTTCCTTTGTGGGTGTCCTCAACATCTTCCTTCATCACAGGTTCTTCTAAAATTTCCATGAGGGATCCTTTCATTGCTTCTTTCTTCTGCTGGATGGTTCATTGTACTATGGGGGTAAATGTGACACTGAGCAGGGTAGTGGGTAGTCCCTTCACACAAGAAACAAGTAATCTGCCTAGTTGGGCATTCTTCAGCTGGGTGACTTTCTTCACAATGAGGGCATTCATCCTTATGTTCTTTATGGTTGTCTCCTATTTCTCCACAGAGCTTGTGTTGGATACTAGGTTCCGGCAAAACCCTTAAGGTTCGCACTCTTGGGTGTGCACGAAGATCTACTCCCTACCGATCCACGTCCCAACGCTTCGCTGTGAATCTAAGCTACATGATGAACAACAGGGACACAAGGTTTATACTAGTTCGGGCCACTGTTGTGGTGTAATACCCTAATCTAGTGTGTGGTGTGGTGGATTGCCTTTGGGGCTGATGATGAACAATACAGAGGAAGAACAGCCTCACGAGCGGTGTTCTTGAGCTGGTGCGGTGTTCTACTTGGGTGTATTCGGTCTCTGTTGGCTCTAGGTGGGAACTCTCTCCCCCCCTCTACGGTGGTGGATATCTCTATTTATAGAGGCCCTGGTCCTCTTCCCAAATATTGAGCGGGAAGGTAGCCAACAACGACCATCTTGAAGGGGGACAACTAGTACAAGCTATCCTGACTAAAATTGGTCTTCAACTGCCAAAGGCACTGGCGATGACGCCGTCTTGGGCTCCACGGTGACCTCCGTCCTGCCGCTCTGCTGGTCTTGGTCTCGTTGCACCGATAGGGAAACCTTTGCTTGATGGCTCGGTACTCTACGCCTGCGCTTGCCCCCTTTGCACCAAAGAGGAAACAAGGACACTGCGCGGGCTGGCGCCCGCCTGGTCTCGATCGTCATGGCTTGCGTCATGAGCACCTCGTGAGGTACTCCTTGCCTTGATTCCTCCGCCTCCTCGCGAGACTGCCTGGCAAGGCCACCCCTGAGGAAGCCTTGCATCATCTGCGCCGCGAGGCTTGGCCCCTCGCGAGGGTCTTGCGCACGGGTTGATGAAGACTGGCCATACTGGGCCACTGCTTGAGCCACGCCGCAGGCCGCAGGCAGGCAAGTCTGGGGATCTCCATTCCCAGAACACCGACAGTAGCCCCCGGGCCCAAGACGCGCTCGGACTTGGCTTGGCAGCGAAGCCAAAGGGCAAGTGCAGAGCGCCACGGGCCCCAACAGCCTGCGGCCTTGGTCGCCGCATGGCGGTTGATTGGATGTGGGCGTCTCCGCTTCCCCACGCTCCCCCAATATCCGCCTGGCTAGGCAGCCACGAAGCTTTACACAGTTATTTCCTCTTGACTGCCCGCGTGCTTCCTGTTCCCCTTTCTTCCTTGAGCCTCTGTTTCCACCTCCAATCTGACTTGAGCTCTGCCCCCTTCCATTGCCATGGCGCCGACAAAAAGGGAGAAAGGGAAGAAACCTGCGCCCTCGCCGAGCTCACCTCCGGCAATCGCGCCCGCCATCAGCCGGTCGCTGATACTCAACCCGGAAGACTTGGACAAGGTCCGCTCCGCCCTCGCCTCCAGCTTTAGTGAGTGCAGAAGGACGACGGCTTGGCCTGCGTCCCATGCCTCCTTCGACATGATCGTCACGGAGGTTCGATTCTTCACCGACGCCCTGTGGGCTGGCCTGGTTAATCCCTTCTTTGCCTTTTTCAATGCGGTGCTTTCCCACTATCAGATCCACATGATGCATCTTGACCATCAATCCATTGCCCTTCTTGCTGTCTTCACCTTTGTCTGCGAAGCCATGGTGGGAATTGCCCCTTCCATTGCCCTCTTGCTCAATTTCTTCTCCTTGCGCCTGACCGACCCATTGCAGTGCTCGGGGTTCTTGAGCTTCCAGGCCATGCCCGAGAAGGCAACCTTAGGGATTGATTTTGGCCTTCCACCTTCCATGAGCGGGTTCGGGACGTGGTGGCTGTACGTGGATGTTGGGGTGCCCAGCCCCCTGCTCGCGCACCCGACATTGCCTGCTAACCCAAATCTAGGCTGGGGCCACGAGAAGCTCGCGAGCCCCCGGCTCTCCTTTGTCTGACCCCGATTCGAGAGGTTGAGGGCGCTTGGCGTAACTGCGCCCAAGGTGGTGAAGGAGTTCCTCCAGTGTTGCATCGCTCCTCTCCAGCGTCACTCCCGACTGATGTGGACCCTGACTGGGTATCAGGACCACATGAGGCTTCAGGAGGACGAGCTTACGCCTGAAACGCCGAAGAAGGTGCTGGAGGTCTTGACTGGCGACCCCTCTCTAGGCGAAATCCGGCACGGGGGCGGCCTCCTGTATCTTTGCTCGGGCAGGGCCGAGTTCGCGAGGCAGATGCCCCATTTTGAAGAATGGGGGTTGCGCCCGGCCGACCTCGTGGGCCCTCGCGAAAATCTCATCGCCATGGCTCCTTTCCCCAAAGCCCACATCAATCTTGCCTCGGGAGGTGGTGCAGGGAGGCAAGCATCGCTGGGGGCTGGGGGATCTGGTGTCAAGATGCCGATGTCGTGCGGGGCTCCCGAGGCGTCATCCTCCGGAGCTTGTGAAGCTCGCCCTGAGGCGGTCGTTGATGAGGGGGTGCAACCTGCGGTTCCCAAGGCCGAAGCCCCCGAGGCCTTGGCAAGCCACCAAGAAATGGCGCCTGATCGCTCCTCCCGGCCAGCGCCCTTGAGGCAGGACGCCTTGGAGCTTCTTCGTCTGCGCCTTGCACCGGCCCTCACGTCGAGAGCTTGGGTCGGTTCCGCATATACTTGGACGCCCTCCGTAAGAGGAAGGAGGCTTCGAGTGGCAGTGATAGCCCCTGCCACCCGTTGAAGCACAGGAAGTACTTCACCATGGTCGAGTAAGTACCTCATTCTTGTAGTTCCTCAATCGTTGGTCTGTTTCTGATTGTGGCCCTTCAGGATCCCTCCTGCCAAGCTCGCGGAACCTGCCATGAAACAACTTCCTCCAATCTCGCCTCCATCGCTGACCTTGAGTGTCCCGAGCTCGCCTGCTGCCCCTGACGCAGATCCGTCCAGAGGAGCAAGCCGGACCGCATGGTGCCTCGAGCCCGTGTCCTCGCCGCCTTTCCTTCGCGACCTTGCCTGGGACATGATCAGCTTGCCCCGGGCCCCTTCTCTAATCGTGGATAGCGAATGGTTGAAGTCGATCTTTGGCTCTTCTTCTGGGGATGGATCTGCGCCAGCCTGGGTCTGTTGCGGGGCCCGTCCGGCGATTGTGGGGGCGTCAGCCCCCAGCCCCCTGCCGAGAGGGGGTGAACCACTTCAGGGCCCTCCGCCGATGCTGGCGGCGAAGGACGATATCGACGACATGCTCAAGCGAGCAAGGGAGCGCAGCGCCATCCGCCAAGAGTTTCTCCGGAAGGCAACGGACACGATGGGCCCTCTCGGTGGAGAGCTCGCGGATGTGAACGCGTGTCTTGAAGCCGAAGGCCTGCGGCTGGTTGAGGAGCGGCGCAAGCTGAAGGTGGCAGTCAGCCTTGCGTGCCATCAGCGGGATCTTGACAGCGCAAAGGCCGAAGCATCTCTCGTGGCCTTGCGAAAGGCCTGCTCCTGAGCCATTGAGGAGGCTCAGGAGGCAGACCGGCGACACGGCATCGCGGAGAAGCACGCATGGGAGCTCCAAGCCTGGAGCACTTCCGTGGAGCAGCAAGTGGAGCTGCACCAAGCTGCTCTTGCATCGCTGAAGGGGACGCCCGTCGAAGAGGAGGAGCTCCGGAAGCGCGAGGAAGTGTTGACGCTGGAGGCTGCCGAGCGCAACATCGATCTTGAACGGTTGGAGACGAGGGAGCGCCAGGTTACCTAGGCGGAGGATGACGTCGGCGCGCGGGAGGCCCGAATCCAAGAAGAGATCGACCGTTGTGTGGCGGAAGTTCGTGCAGGTCTTGTGTGCGAGTATGGCGAGAGGTTGGAGCTGATTGAAGTCGAGGCTGCGGGCAGGACTGCCGCTCTTAGGACCAAGCTAGATGAAGCGACAAAGCGCGCGGAGGCCACCGCGGCCGCCCTAGTCGCAGCGCAGGCTGAGTTGGCCTCCTCCCGCGCCGAGCTGCTTCTTCTCAAACGGAGGGTCGATGACACCGAGTCCATTGCACGGCAGAACGAAGATGAGATTCGCCAGTGGCAGACGCTGGAGCACATGCATGCCCCCATGCTCCAAACACTCAGGGACAGGGCCAACACGACCCTAGGTAATATCTGTGACGCGGCCGCTTTGCAACCTCATGTGACCAATTATGCCGGCAATCTCCAGTTCTTCACAGACGTGGTGATGCATCTGGAGAATCACTCTGAGAGAGCTCGCTAGCTTGTCGAGGAGAGGAGCCACAGCCTGCTCACGCGTGCATTCTCCCGTGTCTTCAGCCACCTTCAGGATAGGGATCCTCACTTTGACTTCGATGCTGTCATTGCTCCGGTGCCTGCGGCCATTCGAGGTGACCTGGCGCGGTGGGTGGAGGACAACGTGGATGCACTTGTCCGGGCCTTCACCTCTGATGATGACGGGGTGTTAGTTGCTGCAGATGAAGGTGACATGGTGAACGATGGCGAAGATGGCACCAACGACGGCGATGGTGAAGCCAACCATAGTGGCGCCAGCGATGCTTCTGGAGATGATCAAGGGGATGCGGTGATCGACATGTCTGATTGATCCTGCACCCCCCTGCTGTTTATCTTGCGCGGAAAAAGCGCGGGCGTGGCCCTGAAGGTTGTAAGAGCATTTTGGGAGGGGAAGCCCCTCATGTAAAAAGGATTGTTGTCCACACGTTGTTAAGGATGGCGCCGGATGGGCGCCCGCATGAAGTTATGGGCCCTATGATGGGTTACTTGCTGTGATTTACCTTTCTCCTGGGCGAGCCTTGCATAGGTTTGTGGTGATTATCCAAGGGTCCTTCGGTAGACCTATTGACCATTTAGTGAGGGCCTCGCAAGAGCGAGCACTAGCCGCAGGACGGCATGCACGAGGGTGCCGAACCTAGCCCCGCCCGCGAGTGGCTCGCGAGTGGGAGGCAGCTAGTGCAAATTCCAACATGGGCAAAAACCAGAATACGAGAAATCACGCAAACAAGACAGGACACCCCTCCCCGCATACAAAAACACAAATTCAACTTCAACTTAAATCCGAAGCAAGGAAGCTCGACCACACAAAAGGAGGCAACAACAAAAGGCCGCGTCCGACACCTAGTCTAGTCTTCGACGTCTTCTCAACAGCGCAGAGCTAAGTGCTGGCACTAGGCGTGGGAGGGAGCCCCCGAGGCCCGAGGGTGGCTCTCCGGAGACTCCGGGGCATGTACAACCCCAACTCATTATTATGTGAGTGTCACGGGCGGCGAGCTTCACAGGCACTGGGCCTTCTTCACAGGTACTGGCCTTGCTTCATATGGCGAGACGAGGGCCCCGCCTTGCACCACCCTCGACCACCATCGACGGCGACCGGAAACCAAGGACAACGCCAATGGGGTAAAGGGGATGCCAGAGGGCCTACCTCCAAGAAACACCTTGCTTCGCGCGTCGCGGGAAGGGGCTTGGCTCCCGGCCCCTCTCCTGCAGCCCCTAGTGCGCTCCTCCTGGCGAGAGGGAGGCTGCTGAGCTGGGGCAGCCTTCCGCCGCAGTGACCTGGATTTCCTGCGACCCATGGTTAGCATAAGCTTGCTCTTGAGGAATTAGCGGTACCCGATAGCTGTTGCCGCCGGCGCGGTTGGCGAAGCTCCCTTGAGGCTCCTGAAAAGGCTCAGCCTCTGGCATCTCTTCTCCCCAGCCTGGCCCGAGGAACAAGCCGTGGTCTTTTTCCAGCGCGTACTCCTGATCCACCATGTGGGGCACGTAAGCCTCTGAGGCTGCCACCCCGAAGGCTTTGCTGTAGTACCCCATGTTCCACGCGGCTTGGCTCGAAACGCCGTCTTGGGAGTGATAGGGTGGCGGCCCGCCCAGTCCGTTGGTGGCAATGTGCATGCCCTAGCTCACCAGGGGCGGTGCTGGTGCCGCTTGACGCCCAGCGCTGATGGTAGAGCTGGTGTTGATGAAGCCTTGGGGTACGCCCGAGGGTGCACGGGCGCGGATTGGCCCGCCCCATAGGATCCGCCCGGGGCCTAGGGTGGAAGATGGACGCAGAAAGGAGGCGCCCCTGAAGCTGTGGCATCCAGGAGCTCAGCGACGCATTCCATCAGCACGTCATGGCCGCTCTCTTGCAGCCTGCACCGTAGGAGTTCTCGAGCCACCGTGAGCGCGGACTTCATGTTCGCCTATTCCCGCCGGGTGTAAGGCGCTGTGACCGCGACGTGGTTTGATTCCCTTGCTGCTGATCGCACTTGCCGTGGAGTGAGGGCAGGCGGCGCTTGACCGTGTCACCGAGCCCTGCAGCATTCTGCAGAGCGCGGGCTGCCTGAGGCGTGGGGTTGAGGTCACCTTGGGCAGGCGGCACGGCGTGGGCAGGCCATGCCGCCTAACGGTCGGTGTTGGCCGTCGGGTCGCCGGACATGGATGTGACGATGCAGTGGAACGCAGATCGGCGGAATGAAGGTTTCGGCGCACCCCTACCTGGCGCGCCAAATGTCAGATATCGGGTTCCGGCAAAACCCTTAAGGTTCGAACTCTAGGGTGCGCATGAAGATCTACTCCCTACCGATCACGTCCCAACGCTTAGCCCTGAATCTAAGCTACACGATGAACAACACAAGGGACACAAGGCTTATACTAGTTTGGGCCACCGTTATGGTGTAATACCCTACTCTAGTGTGTGGTGTGGTGGATTGCCTCTGGGGCTGATGATGAACAGTATACAGGAAGAATAGCCTCGCGAGAGGTGTTCTTGAGCTGGCGCGGTGTTCTACTTGGGTGGATTCGGTCTCTGTTGGCTCTAGGTGAGAACTCTCTCCCCCCCTCTACAATGGTGGCTATCTCTATTTATAGAGGCCCTGGTCCTCTTCCCAAATATTGAGCGGGAAGGGAGCCAACAACGGCCATTTTGAAGGGGGACAACTAGTACAAGCTATCCTGACTAAAGTTGCTCTTCAACTGCCAAAGGCACTGGCGATGATGTTGTCAAGGGCTCCACGGTGACCTCCGTCCTGCCGCTCTGCTGGTTTTGGTCTTGTTGCACTGATAGGGAAACCTTTGCTTGATGCCTCGGTACTCCGTGCCTGCGCTTGCCCCCTTTGCAGCAAAGAGGAAACAAGGACACTACGTGGGTTGTTGCCCGCCTGGCTCCCGCCTGGTCTCGATCGTCATGGCTTGCGTCATGAGCACCTCGCGAGGTACTCCTTGCCTTGATTCCTCCGCCTCCTCGCGAGCCTGCCTGGCGAGGCCGCCCTTGAGGAAGCCTTGCGTCATTTGCGCCGCGAGGCTTGGCCCCTCGCGAGGGTCTTGTGCTCGGGTTGATGAAGACGGGCCGTACTGGGCCATTGCTTGAGCCATGCCGCAGGCCGCAGTCAGGCAAGTCTGTGGACCCCCATTCCTAGAACGCCGACAGCTTGCATGCACAAGGTTTCTTCATCTCATCTCCATAAGGCTTCAATTTCTAGGACACAAGACGAGACCTTTGCAGAGTCAACTTAAATTCCTTCCAAGTGGTTACTCCTTGCCATCCATCGATGGTTTGGTACATTCTCCACCAAGTAGCAGCACCTCTTTCAAAGCACTGAAGAGCATGTTGGGCCATATCCTTTCCGGCTATAGTGTTAATTTTCATGTGATCTTCCATGTTCTGAATCCATCGGTCTGTCTCCAATTGGCTTATCGGTCCCAGAAATGTGAGTTCATCTCCATTCATCCTCTATTGGTTCCAAGGGTTTTGGGGTGGGATAAGAGAGATAGATAGGGATACACACAATACAAACAATAGTTTTGAAAAGACAAATTTTATTTTGTGGCTGTCGGAAAACATCAAACAAATGACAGCTCACAATCGTCACATCTAACGTAGGTATATACAGGGGTTTGGTCTTCTAAAGGTTAATAAATCTTCAAAGTCGTCAAACCCTTCAAGTCTTCAGAGTATCCAACTATTGTAGCCTCAACACTTCTAATGCACGGTGAAATCCTCTTTACTCCGAAGTGGTCTTAGTTGTCCAATATCTTCTAAGAGTGGTCTCATTAGCTGAATCTTCGTGTTGTCAAACGGGGAAAGGGGTATAGTCTATCTAATAGGGAATATTTTGATAAAGCTCAGAAAAGAAGAGAGGTAAAAGATCTTTTGAAAAATAAAGTTTTAGAGAAAATTTCCTATGGGCTTGCCAGTTTCTAGGGTTCACGTCCTACAGTCAACATGTGCTCTGATACCATCTTGTACCCGTCCCAAATGGATCGAAGTTTCTGTGTTAAGTGTCATCCCTGGATCGGTATGCTGACACACACAGTACTCGAGGATTTATAACAGAGGTAAATCACATGTATAAAGTAACGTAAATACTATTACGTCAATCCATATAGCGGAAGTAACATCAAAGTTGTGGAGTTCCCAACAACACCAACGGCAAAGTTGAGTGTAGACATCGTAACCCTAATGTATCACTTACTCGTCGTAAAATTTTTCAACATGAGACGTTGCAGCCATGGAGGTCAGTACATTGAATGTGCTGGCAATTTCACATTGTAGAGCAATGTTGAATAATGGCTATCACTACATGCATATTTGGCTAGTGGAGGCTCTATGGTTATCATTTGCATAAATCTAATTTTTCCCTACAACAAAGGAATATATTTTATTTAACTACAAAGTTGATGACGTTATTGAGAAGGTAACCCCAACTCAATCCCAAAATTACCAAATCATTAATAACCCAATACATTAATTAAGTAACGTGATGAGATCAACCAATAATTCAAATACCAGGATGTCCATAACCGGGGACACGGCTAATCATGATTAATTTGTACACTCTGCAGAGGTTTGTGCACTTTTCCCCACAAGACTCGATCTCCTCCGTTGGATTTCTCACACTACATGATGTTTGAGAAACGGCTGACCGAGACACAGTCTTTCGGAAGCATTAACTCTTTACTACGGGTAGACAGTACCACCTACTTTCCCCTACATCTGCTAGCCTACCACTGAAAGAGGTCACACATCATACTCAACTATGCCAGAGCCCATAACGGCTTGTGGCTGCACATGGAAGTTTCTAGCATGAATAATATTATGATCCCTTTGAGCCTGGGTGGCATTCCATAGGATGATGACACGAATACCCCGGGATCTCCTAGGACAACTGGATTCCCTAGGTGCCTGCAACCAATCCACCCAAAGGTGTATTAAAGTAGCCACCTTAAGTTTCCCTTAATTAATGTCTCTCACATCTTGCATGAATCTCTCATACAAAACCATGTCTACAAGCATAGCAAATTAATATAAGCATAACGTATGATACCCGGGGTTTGATAAAAGACAATAGGTTCCTACTTCCTCAACTACGTCCCACACCCACATGTTATCAATTCCTACTCATGCAATGTTTGAGGGTTGTAACTAATGCATAAAAAAACTGGGTAATAAAGAGATATGATCAAAATGTGAACTTGCCTTGCTGACAATCGGAAAACCCTAGAGATTCGTAGTAGCAAGCTTCGCACTCCGGAAACTCTATTTGTAAAAAACAATAACATACATAGGCACTCAAGCATAAGAAGCAAAGGTAAAACCAAAATAAAAGATCTAAATAGAAAGTACAAGTGAAGAACTTTGATTTGCAAAAAGAATCTATCAAATCGGAAATACGAAACTCAACTATGATCAAAACAAGTTTGAAATAAAATCTGCTTGAAACAAAATTTTAAATTTTAAAAATCATGTTCAAGTTGATTATCTGGACAGAGGGAAACAGGACGCAGAATTTGGCATTGGTTTCGTTGGATTTGGATAAACGGTGTAAAAGTTGTGATCGTTTGAAAACCAGGGCTAATATGTAAGAAATGTATTCACGGATAGGTCCGTGGCCGAAAATTAAACTAAAAACAAAAATCTACCGAACGAACATCCGCTAACAGAGACTAACGAACGAAAACGTTTGCTAACTAAACTAACCTAATACAATAAACCAGGTTAAAAGAAAAATCGAAACTAAAAAAACGGATCGGGTTTCGGCGGGTTATACCGGTTCGGCCGGCTCGACGGTTCTGCGGGAAAAACCGGCGGCGACGATGGTTGGCGGATCGGGCGGCGGCAGCGGGTCTCCGGCGGCGGCGACGGTTGGCGGATCGGGCGGCGGCGGGGGGGCTCCGTTGATGGCGGAACGACGCAGGGCGGCGGCGGCAGCGGCTTGCGGCAGTGAGCGGGAGGCGGCGACGGCGTTGATGAGGGGATAGAGGGGGCCGACCTCGCCTTTTAAAGGCCAGGGGGCCTCGGGAGGTGTGGGCGAGGGGCAAGCTGGTGTCGGGCGCTACTCGGACTTCGGTCGGAGTCCGGCTCGTCGACGGGGCGACGAGACGAAGGCGGTGGCGCCCTGGGCTGCGGCTTGGCTGGAGCTGGGCTGGCCTAGTCAGCCGAAGAGAAGTTTTTTAATACAAACACAATAGAATAAAATAAAACCAAAATAAAATATAACATAGGCATATTATATACCAAAATTTTCAGAAAAAGATTTTCTACAACCTGAACATTTTTCTAACGTCAAATAAATTACACGAAAAATTAAATAAAGCAAACAGGGCTACCGGTTTATTTAAAAACCAAATAAAATACTTTTAAAATACCAAAATAGTTTCAAATTTATTTCTCTCCATTTTTCTATTGTAGGGAATAATTTTACCCTAATTTCCATATATTTTATTTTTTGGAGAAAAATAATTTGAATAAAAACCAAATAACTCCAAATTGAAAATAATTTCAAAATACCTTCAAAGAGACTTTAAATTTGATTCTTTTAAACTTCCAACTCATATTTCATATGTTTTGAAGAAGTCATTTTATCTTCTCTCATGAAAATCATTGAGTTGCATAGAGTTTCTGAATTTGAAATATTCCCCAAATGGAATTCAAATCTTTTCAAAACCCTTTTCATTTATTTAAATGGAAGAAGTCATATCATCTTCACTCTAGGGTTTTATGATGAAATGAATTTGAATTCATGGATACCATAAATGCAAAGTGAAAATTGGGAAAGTCCTTTTATTCCCTCTCATTTAACTTTCAAAAAGTTTCAAATTACACTCAATTTCACACAAGCAACCACACCACAATCAAACAAACAATCAAAACTATTTATTTAATATAACATTCCAAAATTTAGAATTTTGGGATGTTACAAAATATATGAGAAGTTTGATTCCTTGCATTTGTCTTGAGATATAAAGATGGTGATAATAGAGTAATGCTGGTGAGTAATTGTGGATTATTATAAATACTTGTGTTAAGGTTTGTGATTCCCGAAGCATGCACATATGGTTTATCGTTATGTGATGAAGTTGGAGCATGATTTATTTCTGATTGAATTCCTTATGAGTGGCGGTCGGGGACGAGCGATGGTCTTTTCCTACCAATCTATCCCCCTAGGAGCATGAGTATTAGTACTTTGCTTCGATGGCTAATAAATTTTCGCAACAAGTATGTGAGTTCTTTATGACTAATGTTGAGCCCGTGGATTATACACACTCTCACCCTTCCAACATTGCCAGCCTCTCTAGTACCGCGCAACTTTTGCTGGTGCATTAAACCCACCATATAGCCTTCCTCAAAAAAGCAACCATACCTACCTATTATGGCATTTCCATAGCCATTCCGAGATATATCGCCATGCAACTTCCACCGCTCCGTTTTATTATGACATACACCATCATTATCATATTGCTTTCATATGCATGAGGCATTCATATAGAGTGTAACACCCTAAGAATCTTGCTACAGTAATCTCCCCCTAATGGTGGCCATGTCATCATGATTACTATGCAGCTTGCCACCTGTCCCATATCCAAAGCCATTTTCAAATTTGAAATAAAGTCAAATAAATTATTTCTTTGAATAGTAAAACTAAAATGTTCACACTATTCTATAAATCCCCATGATCATTGCCGTGACGAAACCAACTTCATTTGACTCTCAGTTAAATCCCTTGGAAATTAATAAGTGGCCCAACAACACTTAACAAAACCATTTAAATGCAAGCATAAGTTGATTAATTTTAAACAAACTCCAAACTTTTTGCGGCAGTACTAGATAATTCCTAGTATTTGTTAGACAAGTTGCATATTTTACAACAGTCATTTGGTGGTCAAACAAATGCAAATCAGTAGCTAACTTACTAAATACATAATAAAAAAAATAATCGTCGGGCCACTGTGCAGTTAGGCCTGTTGGAGCAGTATAGGCCGAGCCCGCTCCCAGGTTGCCCAGCTCTCGATGGCGCCCGATCTTTGACGCCGTTCCTGCCACACCATCTCGCCATCGCGTCGCTACAGGCCACCTGGAGGGGATAAGATCGCCAGCGTCGATGCCCTGGACAAGGCCAGGATCTTTTCCCCTCCCCTTGCTCCGCTGCGTCTTCACCCGCCATGGCTGCCTCTGTCGTCTTCGTCGCCTTGCTGCCCACATTACCACCGAGCTCCACTTGCCTCGCCGATGTCTCCAGGAGCTCCGCCGGTCTTGTCCACGTCAACTGCAAGCGCCAGATCGAGCTCATCGCCCCTACGTCGAGCGGATCGAGCTCTCCTTCGTCCTCTGCCCCACCGTACTTCGCCAATCGATTCATCACCGCCGAGCCTCCCCCGAGCCCTCTAAGCACGTCTACAGGCTCACTATGAGCTCATCTCCCCGTTCCCCTGCCTTTCCCCTTGATTCCTTTGTAGTTTGGCAACGCCCCGGACTTCAACCGCTATGGCAGGGAGTTCGATCCTCCCACGCGTGATTTGCCTCTCCTACATCCGTGCCCTTACGCCCGCATGGACCGTCACGCGCGTGTCCGCTCGAATGGCGCCCCACTACCCCGTTGCTTGTTGTTGCCTGCTAGTGCCGTTTGGCCCGCGCCTCGGCGTGCCTGCTGCCGCCTCCGCCCAACCACTACAGCCACCCGTGCTCAAGACTCCCTATAGCTGCGGCCCGCATCCAATGCACGTCGCTTCACCCCCGCTGCGCCCGCTTCCGGATGCCTCCGCACGCGGTGCTGCTCGCCCGCCTGCAACCCCCCTGCCTTAGCCGCTTGGCCGCGCCCGCCGGAGCCTGTCCGTGCTCGCTCACCGACCGCCGCCGCCCAGGGCCTCCCCTGCTCCCTGCCCTGGTCACTGCCGAGCGAGGCCGCCGGTGCCTTTTGCCCGTGCAAGCCCAGCCGACCCTCCCCTGTTGCCTCTTGCCTTAGCGCCAACAGCCCCCCGGTGCCACTTCCAGCGGGCCCCGCATCGTTTAATTAGCATTAAATCATCTTAAAGCTACCCCCCGCACTACCCACTCAGTGGCTGGTGGACCCCCTTCTAATTTTTTTAAACTAATAAATCTCTGATAATTTTGTCCCCATGACACTTGGGTCCCACTGCCCAGTTTTGACTCTGGCTAGAGTAGTACTAGGTGACAAAAGTATTCTATTTTTATTTCGAAAATAAGTAATTCCAAAAATTGTTTAAATCTTTAAGATTATTATAAAATAAATCGTAGCTCGGATCAAAAAACTTTATACATGTAAGTTTCTCAGGAAAATCCAATGAATCCGAATACACGGTCCGTTCATCTATCACATGCCTCTAGCATGCTAAAGATGGAACTTTCCCCCCTCTTTCCCTTTGTCCGGAATCCGCCAAACGTGGGGAATTCATCCTCGGAGGTTTATCCCTCTCTGTATGCAACGTATAGCACTGCATTAGTTCACCCCTAACACCGCGTATTTCCATGTTATGCTTTATGATGCTATGTTTGCTTTATATTTATTGTTTCTTCCCCCTCTTCTCTTTGGTAGACACCGACACTGACGTTGCCCCTATGATCGACTGCGTTGACGACAACCCTTCTTCCCTTTCAGCGGAGCTTCCAGGCAAGCCCCCCCCTTTGATCATCCCGATATCGCCCATTCCATTCTCTCGTGCTTGCATTAGATTTTTCTACTGTTATTGCTTGCTCCTATTCTGATGCATAGCCTGATTTTGTAACCTGCTTATTGTTACCTACCTGCTTATCCTAAACTGCTTAGTATAGGTTGGTTAGTGATCCATCAGTGACCCCCACCTGGTCCTTGTTGCCCCTACTTCATCATCGATGACTCGATAAACATAATCGACGACCAGAGCCCGACACCTCACATCAGATCACGCCCCTTTTGTTGCTCGACTCTGCAGAGTTACCATCGAGTGCCGATGGTGGAACCTCATACATCACTCCTGATGAGATCTCTGTAGTGTAGCTATTTGGTCGTTGTCATCGAGGGTGATTTCCTCCTTAACCACTTCCGATACGACTCTGTCGTGCAACCCCTCAAGTCTGAACCTCGAGGGTGGTTCCTCTAATGTTCGCTTTGATGATTACATCGAGTGGAATCCACCGAGGGTGGTTCCTCAGGGTTCCCCTTGGTGTTAGACACACTGTTACTATAGTTACTATGACTTTACACTGAACCATGTTACTAAATATGGGTCGGCCTTGAGGGGTACCCGTGCGAGCTTAATTGTGAGTGATGTGTAGTTGGGTTGACCTGGAAGGTGCCCGCGAGATAATTACGAGGCGTGGCCAGGCATTCTTAGCCCTTGCCGCAAGTCCTCGAGACGAGGCGATGGGGCCACATATTTCATGAGTCTCTGCTTGTTACCGTGCGTTC
Source organism: Triticum aestivum (assembly GCF_018294505.1). NCBI lineage: Eukaryota > Viridiplantae > Streptophyta > Magnoliopsida > Poales > Poaceae > Triticum > Triticum aestivum. Next base: position 193,618,614 of record NC_057804.1, read on the forward strand.
CTTGTCCACTATGATTTGGATATTTGATCCGAGGGGCCTCTAGCCTGATAGCACTAACCATCAAGTGGGCATAGTATGAGCGTTCTGCATCGTATGCATCAGGCGAAGCTTAATACACGTCAACGACTGAGCGGCGCGCGCCGAGTTGGACTAGTAAGCACCTGCCTTTTTTTAAGGAGGTAGCTAGGTCTGCTCACCGGCCTCGTTCGCAACATGCAGGACTTCCCAGGGCCATGGACCATGACCCCTGGGGGCATAGGTTTAGTCTGACATGTTGACCTCTCTATTTAGCCTAGGTCGGATCACAGCGTATTGTTTGGCCGGGGCAGGGCATGACCCAGGAAAGTGTGTTCGGCCGGAGTTAATCAAGCGTGGTGGTTAAGTTGGTGCACCCTTGCAGGGAAGAAAACATCTATCGATAGCCTATCCTACGGTAACGGACAATCAGAGTTGTATTCAGATCGATACAACTAGAATGGATGCTGAGGCATGATTTGGATATGTTGCTTTGGGAGTCGAGAAAGGATCCCAGAGCATTGATACAACAACATAAATATGACTTATGTTATACTACTCTACTCCCTCATTTTCTGCAAAATGGTGGTTTCTAAAAGATGCTAGTCTTCGATAGGACTAGCTTCTCCCCCTCTTATTCCGTAATTCTGCAGTTAGTCCATAGATACTATCCCTTTCATTGATACCGATGCATAAGTAGTGTAGATCCTTGCTTGCGAGTACTTTGGATGAGTACTCACGGTTGCTTTGCTACCCCTTTTTCCCCTTCTTTCTTCTTTCTGGTTATTGCAACCAGATGGTGGAGTCAAGGAGCCAGATGCCACCTTTGACGACTTCTACTACCCAGAGGTTGCCTACTAACACGTGATGGACGCCGACGACCAGGAGTAGTTAGGAGGCTCCTAGGCAGGAGGCCTTGCCTTTTCGATCGATGTTGCTTTTGTCCTAGCCTTCTTAAGGCAAAGTTGTTTAACTCATGTCTGTACTCAGATAATGCTGCTTCCGCTGACTCTTGTGTATTTGAGCTTATGTATTCGAGCCCTCGATGCCCTTGGCTTGTAATATAAGGCTTTTATTATTTTAATTTGTGTCTAGAGTTGGGATATCTTCTCATGAGTCCCTGATCTTGATCGTACACATTTGTGTGTATGATTAGTGTACGATTGAATCAGAGGCATCACAAGTTGGTATCATAGCCAACTGCCTGTAGGTAGCCCCCTTTCCAACTCCTTGGCCGAAGTTGAGTCTAGTCTTTGGAAAAACTTTTACTAAAATGGCTGTGTGGCTTACGGGCCCATGTCGCAATTGGGTGGTATTAGGATCTTTTATTCCTCATCCATACTCTGGGACTCTGTTCTCTCTTCTATTCTGGTTAAATGAATTTACTAACTACATTAGTTTCTCGTAACGACTTTCCTTGGAGAGCCACTTCATTCCGGATGGTTGCCTGCTTCACAAGAAGACTTCGAAGATACTCTCCGATCTACTCCCGAGAACTTGTGTTCATTTATTTTGCAATTCCTTAACACCGTTGAATCCTTATGGATAACCGCGAAACCTTGTCGTTCATACTTCGATCCCTCGTTGTTCTTGTTATTACAAGATAACTGAAAGTATTCTTTGACTTTCGAGAATCCTTTTTCCGACTGCCTTGCAACTCTTTTCCGCCTGAATAACCCTACGAATAATTCCTCACACTTATCGGGGATTTGTTCATCCCCGGTTGATCATATGTCTCACAAAATTCTTCGAATGCAATTCGATCTCCCGAAGATCCTCTGCAGCCTAGTGCTCCCGAAAGTCTTGTCTGCATGCATTATGGTTAAATCCATATGTCCAGCAATATTCATTAACATCCTTTGCCATTGTCATTTTGAGCCTATTGATTCATTATGTTGCGATCACTCTAAATTATTAGTCGAATTCTGAAATTTGACCTTCCTGCTCATACGTCATTCTAGACATGAGTTGGATCTCGGCCAATCATGTTGTAATTGATTACCCACCTAGTTCCCTTCAACTTGAACATCGAATTATTCAGATGTTTCTATAATCTGATGCCTTTGTATTCTTTCCCTCTTTTGATTGAGTATTGATACTCACATCAGATCCATTAAGGACCGCTGTATCCTTTGTTGGATTATTATCCGGCAATTATCTTCATATTCAAAATCTTGTGCACTCTTCCCCTGATACATATTGCCTTCGGTAAATTGTATCCTCTGCTTATTGTCAACCATACTTTGCTATTGAGCTGATGTTATATGCTCTGGAAGTTAGTGGTATATGTTCCTAAGATACCCCTACAGGTTGAACCTATGCCTTCCCTAATCCGTGTGAACTCAAAAGAGATGTGAGTCATACTCTTCTGGTGCTTCACCAACTAAATCTTTCGCACTACAAACTCTTCGAAAACGAGGAGTGAATGAAAGGTTATGCATTGAAGAAGTGGGAGTCGACTTTGAACCTTTGTGTTCATGCCCATGGACCCGATGTAGAACTTACCATGGAAGCTGCTCGTAAAAATAATTACCCCTTGTTATAAGTTCATCTTGTATCGGTGGTTTGATCATTCATAATCGTGGTTCCGACCATAGTTTTTCCTTAATTCCATTTCCCAGACAAGTTAAAATACTTGTCTCCTGCAAGTCATTTCACCTGTCCAACCTATAATTTGATCTACCTTCAAATTTTGCCTCATATTATCTCGAGGATATTGTGTCATTGCACTACCTCTTGTAAATTCTTAATTGGAGTGATACTCCGTCACATCATTCCTAGCTTGATCGGCTATATCATTATCGTGCTAATTTTACTGTGCTACTTGGTCCTTATTCCGGGAGCACAACTTTTCGATGATGAGCGAAGCTTACACCGATCTTCCTCATCTTATCATTCCACCTTGAATAACAGGCTTGAATCCAAGTTTGTGTCCTATCCGTGGTTCCAATAGCCTTCGCTTCATCATTCCTTCTACTTGATGTCGTTGCTGATCGATGGCATCTTCATAGAGCCTCTCGACACAATTTGTCGTGATCACCGTCAATATTCTGCCTTGTTCTAAGATATCAATTGAATTCTTGAGGAGAAATACCATCCTTGCCCGTCGATGATTCGTATTGTCATCGACCCCATCCTTGTCTTCCTGCCAATACGGACTTGGTCATGTTTTGGTTATATCTTACATTCCTTGACATAATTGGAATTGTTCCTTTGTACTTCTTGTGACTTTCAGATTCAATCTTGCTTGAAACACCATGTTAATGTTACCTCGAAGCATGACTATTTTACGCCGAACAACAACAAGAACATTGAAGTGCATTGCCAAATGTTTCTTGCTCTATTATCCAAACACCGTTGTATGGATAACATCATGAATTCCCTTGCCCCTTTATCCAAATGGTGATGTACTTGTTGATCTACCATGTATATCAGGCTCTACTTTTCCTTCGAAAAAGATACACTCCTAAATCTTGTGTTTAAACACATTTTCCCTTCCATTGTTTTGTCTAATCTTTCTTGTGACCTATATATGTTATAAGGAGAAATAATTCCCTGCTTATGGAAACACCTCGGCTTACAACTCTGTCAGTGTGACCTTGTTACTATTGTTGACGACATCCTGGTAACCATCGAAGGACGAGAACTATGCCTATTGGTCCGCCTCGTTCAATGTGCAGGAAAATGGTTCTCTTCGTCCCTTGCCATTGGTGCTGACGTTGTTACCGACATAACTGGCAGACTATCCTCTGACATACCTTGTTGTCGAGACCGGTAAGATAACACCGTTCTCCCTACTCTCGATCAACCTCATGACAGTTCCACAGGATCGGAACCTGACTCACCTGTATATCTTTGATTCCGAAATATTCTTGCATTTGGCTTCATATCATGTCACGAGCCAGCTTCCGAGAGATGATCTATTCCTGATGCTTTGAACCCCTTTCTCACACTCTATTCAGGTATCAATCGTTTGTCCATTCGGTTGTAACTTCCTATTGTGCCTTCATACTTTGCTCTCGATGTTTTATTAAGTTTCAACTCGAGAGATACTTCTGCCCCATTCCCTGAATTGTTCACCAGACAATTAACCCTATAAGGGTCAGTTCTCCCGAAGTTACTCTTTACTTCCCCACTTTAATCTCGGGACGAGATTTCTTGTAGTGGAGGAGCTTTGTAACACCCCGAGAATCTTGCTACAGTAATCTCCCCCTATGGTGGCCATGTCATCATGATTACTATGCAGCTTGCCACCTGTCCCAAATCCAAAGCCATTTTCAAATTTGAAATAAAGTCAAATAAATTATTTCTTCGAACGGTAAAACTAAAATGTTCACACTATTCTATAAATCCCCATGATCATTGCCATGATGAAACCAACTTCATTTGACTCTCATTTAAATCCCTTGGAAATTAATAAGTGGACCAACAACACTTAACAGAACCATTTAAATGGAAACATAAGTTGATTAATTTCAAACAAACTCCAAACTTTTTGCAGCAGTACTAGATAAGACCTAGTATTTGTTTAGACCAGTTGCATATTTTACAGAAGTCATTTGGTGGTCAAACAAATGCAAATCAGTAGCTAACTTAATAAATACAAAACAAAAAAAAGAATAGTCGGGCCACTGTGCAATTAGGCCCGTTGGAGCAGTACAGGCCCAGCCCGCTCCTAGGTTGCCCAGCTATCAATGGCGCCCGAGCTTGGACGCTGTTCTTGCCGCACCATCTCGCCATCACCGCTACAGGCCACCTGGAGGGGATAACATCGCTAGCGTTGATGCCCTGGACAAGGCCAGGATCTTTTCCCCTCCCCTCGCTCCGCTGCTTCTTCACGTGCCATGGCCGCCTCTGTCGTCTCCGTCGCCTTGCTGCCCGCATTGCCACCGAGCCCCACTTGCCTCGCCGACATCTCCAGGAGCTCCGCCGGTCTCGTCCACATCCACTGCAAGCGCCAGATCGAGCTCATCGCCCCTATGTCGAGCGGATCGAGCTCTCCTTCGTTCTCCTTTCCACCGTACTTTGCCAATCGATTCATTGCCACCGAGCCTCCCCCGAGCCCTCTAAGCGCGTTTACAGGCTCGCTGTGAGCTCCTCTCCCTGTTCCCCTGCCTTTCCCCTCGATTCCTTTGTTGTTTGGCCACGTCCCGGACTTCAGCCGCCATGGCAGGGAGTTCGATCCTCCCACGTGTTCTTTGCCTCTCCCACATTCGTGCCCTTACGCCCGCGTGGACCATCGTGCGCGTGTCCGCTCGGATGGCGCCCCACTACCCTATCGCTTGCTACAGCCTGCTAGTGCCGTTTGGGCCGTGCCCCGTCGTGCCTACTGCCGCCTCCACCCAACCACTGCAGCCACCCGTGCTCAAGCCTCCCTATAGCCACGGCCCACGCCCGCCGCACGTGGCTTCGCCCCCGCCGCGCCCGCTTACGGACGCCTCCGCGCGCGGTGCTGCATGCTGCCCTGCACCCCCCGCCTTAGCCGCTTGGCCGCGCCCGCCGGAGCTTTTCCGCGCTCGCTCATTGGCCGCCGCCGCCTAGGGCCTCCCCTGCTCCCCGCTCCGGTCGCTGCCGAGCGAGGCTGCCGGCGCCTTCTGACCGCGTGAGCCCAGCCGGCCCTCCCCTGTTGCCTCTTGCCTTAGCGCTAACAGCCCACCCGGTGCCACTGCCAGTGGGCCCTGCACCGTTTAATTAGCATTAAACCAGCTTAAAGCTAACCCCCACACTAACCACTCAATGGCTGGTGGACCCCCCTTCTATTTCTTTCAACTAATAAATCTCTGATAATTTTGTCCCCATAACACTTGGGTCCCACTGCCCAGTTTTGACTGTTGACTGCTGAGTCAGCACCCCACTGGCCCCACATGTAATAGACTCTGGCTAGAGTAGTACTAGGTGACAAAAGTATTCTATTTTTATTTTGAAAATAAGTAATTCCAAAAAAAATTAAATCTTTGAAGATTAATATAAAATAAACCATAGCTCGGATCGAAAAACTTTATACATGTAAGTTGCTCAGAAAGATCCAATGAATCCGAATACACGGTCCGTTCATCTGTCACATGCCCCTCACATGTTGAACATGGAACTTTCCCCCCTCTTTCCTTCTGTCCGGAATCCGCCTAACACCGGGAATTCATCTTCGGATGTTTATCCCTCTCCGTCTGCAACGTCTAGCACTTCGTTAGTTCACCCCTAACATCGCGTATTTCCATGTTATGCTTTATGATGCTGTGTTTGCTTTATATTTATTGTTTCTTCGCCCTCTTCTCACCGGTAGACCCCGAGACTGAGGCTGCCCCTGTGATCGACTACGTTGACGATGACCCTTCTTCCCTTTCAGCGGAGCTTCCAGACAAGCCCCCCCTTTGATCATCCTGATATCGCCCATTCCATTCTCTCATGCTTGCATTAGATTTTGCTACTATTATTGTTTGCTACTATTCTGATGCATAGCCTGCTTTTGTAACCAGCTTATTGTTACGTACCTGCTTATCCTAAACTGCTTAGTATATGTTGGTTAGTGATCCATCAGTGACCCCCACTAGGTCCTTGTTTCCCCTGCTTCATCATCGACGACTCGATCAACGTGATCGACGACCAGAGCCCGAAACCTCACATCACATCATGCCCCTTTTGTTTCTCGACTCTGTAGAGTTACCACTGAGTGGCGAGGGTGGAACCTTATACATCACTCCCAATGAGATCTCTGTAGTGTAGCTATTCAGTCCTGGTCATCAAGGTTGATTTCCTCCTTGAGCACTTCCGATACGACTATGTTGTGCAACCCCTCAAGTGTGAACCTCGAGGGTGGTTCCTCTTATGTTCACCTTGATGATTACATCGAGTGGAATCCACCGAGGGTGGTTCTTCCGGGTTCCCCTTGGTGTTGGACACACAGTTACTATGGTTACTATGACTTTAGACTGAACCATGTTACTAAAGACGGGTCGGCCCTGAGGTGTACCCGCGCGAGCTTAATTGCGAGTGATATGTAGTCGGGTTGACCTGGAAGGTGCCCGCGAGATAATTACGAGGTGTGGCCGGGCATTCTTAGCCCTTGCAGCAAGTCCTCAAGACGGGGCGACGGGATCACATCTTTCGTGAGTCTCTGCTTGTTACCGCACGTTCCTAATCCACTACGATTTGGATATTTCATCCGAAGGGCCTCTGGCCTGATAGCACTAACCATCACGTGGCTATAGTATGGGCGTTCTACACCATATGCATCAGCTAAAGCTTAATAGACGTTCGCGACTGAGCGGCGCGCGCCGGGTTGAACTAGTAAGCACCTGCCTTTTTTAAGGAGGTAGCTAGGTCTGCTCACCGGCCGCATTCGCAATGTGCAGGAGTTCTTGGGGCGATGGCCCATGACCCCTGGGGGCATAGGTTTAGTCCGGCATGCTGACCTCCCTATTTAGCCTAGGTCAGGTTACATCGTATTGTTTGGCCGAGGCCGGGCATGACCCAGGAAAGTGTGTCCGTTCGGAGTTAATTGAGCGTGGTGGGTAAGTTGGTGCACCCCTATAGGGAAGAAAACATCTATCGATAGCCTGTCCTACGGTAATGGACACTCAGAGTTGTATCCCGATCGATACAACTAGAACTGGATGCTGAGGCATGATTTGGATATGTTGCTTTGGGAGTCGAGAAAGGATCCCAGAGCGTTGATACAACAACATAAATATGACTTATGTTATACTACTCTACTCCCTAATGTTGTTGCAAGATGGTGTTTTCCAGAAGATGCTAGTCTTCGATAGGAGTAGCTTCTCTCCCTCTTATTCTGGCATTCTGCAGTTAGTCCACGGATACTACCACTTTTATTGATACTGATGCATAAGTAGTGTAAATCCTTGCTTGCGAGTACTTTGGATGAGTACTCACGGTTGCTTTGCTACCCCTTTTCCCCCATCTTTCTTCTTTCTGGTTGTTGCAACCAGATGGTGGAGTCCAAGAGCCAGATGCCACCTTTGACGACTACTACTACCCTGAGGGTGCCTACTACCATGTGACGGACGCCGACAACTACGAGTAGTTAGGAGGCTCCTAGGCAGGAGGCCTTGCTTTTTTGATCGATGTTGCTTTTGTCCTAGCCTTCTTAAGGCAAAATTGTTTAACTTATGTCTGCACTCAGATAATGTTGCTTCCGCTGACACTTGTGTATTCGAGCTTATGTATTCCAGCCCTCGAGACCCCTGGCTTGTAATATAAGGCTTGTATTATTTTAATTTGTGTCTAGAGTTGTGTTGTGATATCTTCTCGTGAGTCCCTGATCTTGATCGTACACATTTGCGTGTATGATTAGTGTACAATCGAATCGGGGGCATTAGATGTTACTAAAGACGGGTCGGCCCTAAGGGGTACCCGCGCGAGCTTAATTGCGAATGATGTGTAGTCGGGTTGACCTAGAAGGTGCCCGCGAGATAATTACGAGGCGTGGCCGGGCATTCTTAGCCCTTGCTGCAAATCCTCGAGACAGGGCGACGGGGTCACATTTTTTGTGAGTCTCTACTTGTTACCATGCGTTCCTAATGCACTACGATTTGGATATTTGACTCGAGGGCATAATATGGGCGTTCGCACCGGCGATTGAGCGGTGCGCGCCAGGTTGGACTGGTAAGCACCTGCCTTTTTTTGAGGAGGTAGCCAGGTCTGCTGACCGGTTGCGTTCGCAACGTGCAGGAGTTGTCGGGGCGATGGCCCATGACCCCTGGGGGCATAGGTTTAGTCCAGCGTGCTGACCTCTCTATTTAGCCTAGGTCGGGTTGCGGCGTATTGTTTGGCCGAGGCCGGGCATGACCCAGGAAAGTGTGTCCGGCCGGAGTTAATCGAGCGTGGTGGGTAAGTTGGTGCACCCCTGCATGGAGGAAAACATCTATCGGTAGCATGCCCTATGGTAACGGACACTCGAAGTTGTATCCCGATTGATACAACTAGAACTGGATGCTGAGGCATGATTTGGATATGTTGCCTTGGGAGTCGAGAAAGGATCCCGAGCGTTGATACAACAACATAAATATGACTTATGTTATACTACTCCACTCCCTCATGTTGCTACAAGATGGTGGTTTCTAGAAGATGCTAGTCCTCGATAGGACTAGCTTCTCCCCCTCTTAGTCTGGCGTTCTGCAGTTAGTCCACATATACTACCCCTTTCATTGATACCGATGCATAAGTAGTGTAGATCCTTGCTTGCGAGTACTTTGGATGAGTACTCATGGTTGCTTTGCTACCCCTTTTCCCCCTTCTTTCTTCTTTCTGCTTGTTGCAACCAGATGGTGGATTCCAGGAGCCAGATGCCACCTTTGACGACTACTACTACCCTGAGGGTGCCTACTACCACGTGACGGACACCGATCACCAAGAGTAGTTAGGAGGCTCCCAAGCAGGAGGCCTTGCCTTTTCGATCCATGTTGCTTTTGTCCTAGACTTCTTAAGGCAAACTTGTTTAACTCATGTTTGTACTCAGATAATGGTTCTTCCGTTTACTCTTGTGTATTCGAGCCCTCGAGGCCCTTGGCTTGTAATATAAGGCTTGTATTATTTTAATTTGTGTCTAGAGTTGTGTTGTGATATCTTCCCATGAGTCCCTGATCCCGATCGTACACATTTGCATGTATGGTTAGTGTATGATAGAATTGGGGGTGTCACATGTAACTAAAGACGGGTCAGCCCTGAGGGGTACCCACGCGGGTGTAATTGCGAGTGATGTGTAGTTGGCTTGACTTGGAAGGTGCCCGCGAGATAATTACGAGGCGTGGCCAGGCATTCTTAGCCCTTGCCGCAAGTCCTCGAGATGGGGCGGCGGGGTCATATCCTTCATGAGTCTCTGCTTGTTACCGCGTGTTCCTAGTCCACTACAGTTTGGATATTTGATCCGAGAGGCCTCAAGCCTGATAGCACTAACCATCACATGGGTATAGTATGGCCGTTCTGCGTCGTATGCATCAGCCGAAGCTTTAATAGGCATCAACAACTGAGCAGCGTGCGCCGGGTTGGACCGGTAAGCACCTGCCTTTTTTTGACGAGGTATCTAGGTCTGCTCACCGTCCGCATTCGCAACGTGCAGGAGTTCTCGGGGCGATGGCCCATGACCCCTGGGTGCATAGGTTTAGTCCGACGTGCTGACCTCTCTATTTAGCCTAGGTCGGGTTGCGACGTATTGTTTGGCTGAGGCCGGGCATGACCCAGGAAAGTGTGTCCGGACATAGTTAATCAAGCGTGATGGGTAAGTTGGTGGACTCCTGCAGGGAAGAAAACATCTATCGATATTCTTACCTACAGTAACGAACACTGGGAGTTGTATCCTGATCGATACAACTAGAACTGGATGCTGAGGCATGATTTGGATATGTTGCTTTGGGAGTCAAGAAAGGATCCCGGAGCGTTGATACAACAACATAAATATGACTTATGTTATACTAATCTAATCCCTCATGTTGCTGCAAGATGGTGGTTTCCAGAAGATGCTAGTATTCGATAGGACTAGCTTCTCCCCCTCTTATTCTGGCATTCTTCAGTTAGTCCATAGATACTACCCCTTTCATTGATACCGATGCATAAGTAGTGTAGATCCTTGCTTGCGAGTACTTTGGATGAGTACTCACGGTTGCTTTGCTACCCCTTTCCCCCCTTCTTTTTTCTTTTTGGTTCTTGCAAGCGGATGGTGGAGTCCAGGAGCTAGATGCTACCTTTGAAGACTGCTACTATGCTGAGGGTGCCTACTACCACGTGACGGATGCCGACGACCAGGAGTAGTTAGGAGGCTCCCAGGTAGGAGGCCTTGCCTTTTCGATCGATGTTGCTTTTGTCTTAGCCTTCTTAAGGCAAACTTGTTTAACTCATGTTTGTACTCGGATAATGTTGCTTCCGCTGACTCTTGTGTATTCGAGCTTATGTATTCGACCCCTCGAGGCCCCTGGCTTGTAATATAAGGCTTGTATTATTTTAATTTGTGTCTAGAGTTGTGTTGTGATATCTTCCCATGAGTCCCTGATCTTGATCGTACACATTTGTGTGTATGATTAGTGTACGATTGAATCGGGGGTGTCACATAGAGTAATATCTTTGTTCTAGTATCGAGTTGTAATTCTTGAGTTGTAAGTAAATAAAAGTGTGATGATCATCATTATTAGAGCATTGTCCCATGTGAGGAAAGGATGATGGAGGCTATGATTCCCCCACAGGTCGGGATGAGACTCTAGACTTATAATAAAAAGAGCCCAAAGAGCCCAAATAAAAAAATAAAAAAATAAAAAAGAGGCCGAAGAGCCCAAAAGAAAAAAGGAAAAAAAAAGAAAAAATGAGAGAAAAGAGAGAAGGGACAATGTTACTATCCTTTTTCCACACTTGTGCTTCAAAGTAGCACCATGTTCTTCATGATAAAGATTCTCCTATTTTATCACTTTCGTATACTAGTGGGAATTTTTCACTATAGAACTTCGCTTGTATATTCCAGTGATGGGTTTACTCAAATTTCCCCAGGTCTTCGTGAGCAAGCAAGTTGGATGCACACCCACTTAGTTTTCTTTTGAGCTTTGATACACTTATAGCTCTAGTGCATCCGTTGCATGTCAATCCCTACTCACTTGCGTCAATATCAATTGATGGGAATCTCCATAGCCTATTATTTTGCCTAGCTGATGTGAGAGTTTCTCCTTTTTGTCTTCTCCTCACAACCTCCACCATATTCTATTCCACCCATAGTGCTATATCCATGGCTCACGCTCATGTATTGCGTGAAAGTTGAAAAAGCTTGAGAATATTAAAAGTATGAAACAATTGCTTGGCTTGCCATCGGGGTTGTGCATGATAAATACTTTGTGTGATGAAGATAGAGCATGACAAGATTATATGATTTTGTAGGGATAACTTTCTTTAGCCATGATATTTTGAGAAGATATGATTGCTTTGTTAGTATGCTTGAAGTATTATTGTTTTTAGGTCAATATTAAACTTTTCTTTTGAATCTTATGGATCTGAACATTCATAATACAATAAAGAAAATTACATTAAAAATATGTTAGGTAGCATTCCACATCAAAAATTTTGTTTTTATCATTTACCTACTCGAGGACGAGCATGAATTAAGCTTGGGGATGCTTGATACGTCTCCAACGTATCTGTAATTTTTGATTGTTCCATGCTATTATATTATCTATCTTGGATGTTTTATATGAATTTATATGTTATTTTATATCATTTTTTGGGACTAACCTATTAACCTAGGGCCTAGTGCCAGTTGCTGCTTTTTCCTTGTTTTTGACTTCTACAGAAAATCAATACCAAACGGAACAAAACTTTATGATGATTTTCTTTTGCGATCCATAGCTAGTAGCTAGATGGCTTCTTCTCTCTCTTTGATCCTCAATACAATGTTCTCCCCGATGTTCTTGGAAATCTATTCGATGTAATCTTCTTTTGCGATGTGTTTGTTGAGATCCGATGAATTGTGGATTTATGATCAGATTATCTATGAGTATTATTTGAGTCTTTTTCTGAATTCTATTCTTCAATACAAGGTAGCTTTGTATTTCTCTCCGACCTAATGATTTGGTTTGGCCAACTAGATTGGTTTTTCTTGCAATGGGAGAGGTGCTTTGTGATGGGTTCAATATTGCGGTGTCCTCACCCAGTGATAGTAGGGGTAGCGAGGCACGTATTTGTATTGTTGCTATTAAGGATGAAAAGATGGGGTTTTTACCATATTGATTGGATCTATCCCTCTACATCATGTCATCTTCCTTAAGGCGTTACTCTGTTATTATGAACTTAATACTCTAGATGCAGGCAGGAGTCGGTCGATGTGTGGAGTAATGGTAGTAGATGCAGGCAGGAGTCGGTCTACTTGTCACGGAAGTGATGCCTATATTCATGATCATCGCCTTGGATACCATCATAACTTTGCGCTTTTCTATCAATTGCTCAACAGTAATTTGTTTACCCACCATATGCTTTCTTCAAGAGAGAAGCCTCTAGTGAAACCTAGGGCCCCCGGGTCTATTTTCCTTCATATATTTTCAAATCTATAAAACCAAAAACCCCAAAATACCTTGCTGTAATTTATTTATATTTACTTTATTTTGCCTTTTAATTTTGTTTTATACCTATCTCTATTACATCTCACTCTTGCAAGGGACCGTGAAGGGATTGGCAACCCCTTTTTCGCGCCGTGCGCAAGTGTTTGTTAGTTTGTGCAGGTGCATATATTGGGGACTTGCTTGTACCTCCTACTAGATTGATACCTTGCTTCTTAACTGAGGAAAATACTTATCTCTACTTTGCTGCATCACCCTTTCCTCTTCAAGGGAAAAATTAACGCAAGCTCAAGAAGTAGAAGTGGTCAAACATCCGGGAGTATATGTAAAGAATTTTTATCTTGTGAAACAAGTCTTCTAGAAGAAAACGGGGTCAGGAAAGCACACAAGGGGCCCACAAGGCAACCAGGCGCGCCCTGTTGCCTTGTGACCTCCTCGTGGGTCCCCTCGGCTGCTTCTTATTTTTTATTTTTTCTAATATTCCAAAACAGTCAAAAAATATTTTTATGGAATTTTTGGAGTCGATTTACTTACCGTTTCACACACCTACTCTTTTTCAGGGTTCTGGAGTGTTCCGGAAGGTCTCTCTTATGTGTTCCTCTGGCATCATAGTTTGAACAATATTAGTTTCAACATTAATAGGTATACCTGAGATATAATGCTTAATTATTTGTCCATTGACCACTCTCGGATTAGTGCCCTCGGCGTTGTTTATTTTGATAGCTCTGAAGTGATAAACTTCTTCGATGATATACGGTCCTTTCCGTTTGGAGAGAAGTTTTCCTGCAAAAATCTAAAACAAGAGTTGTACAATAGAACATGCTCACCCACTTTGAATTCCTGTTTTTGAATTCTCTTATCATGCCATCTTTTAACTTTTTCTTTAAACAACTTGGCATTTTCATAAGCGTGGGTTCTCCACTCATCTAGAGCGCTAATATCAAATAAACTCTTTTCACCGGCAAGTTTGAAATCATAATTAAGTTCTTTAATTTCCCAATATGTTTTATCTTCTAACTCAAGAGGTAAATGACATTCTTTTCCATAAACCAGTTTATACGGAGACATACCCATAGAATTCTTATAAGCAGTTCTATAAGCCCATAGTGCATCATCAAGTTTCTTAGACCAATTCTTTATAGATCTATTGACAGTCTTTTGCAAAATAAATTTGATTTGTCTATTGCTCAATTCAACTTGAGCACTAGATTGAGGATGATAAGGAGATGCAATTCTATGGTTAACATCATATTTAGCAAAAAGTTTACGAAAATGCCATGAATAAAATGTGAACCACCATTAGTCATTAAATATCTAGGGGCTCCAAACCTCGAGAAAATAACTTCTTTAAGCATTTTAATAGATGTGTTATGATCAGCACTACTAGTTGGAATAGCTTCTACTCACTCAGTAATATAATCAACATCAACTAGAATATGTGTATACCCATTAGAGGAAGGAAAAGATCCCATATAATCAAAACCCCAAACATCAAATGGTTCTATAACAAGTCAATAGTTCATAGGCATTTCCTGACGTTTACCAATATTACCAATTCTTTGTCATTCGTCACAAGACAAGACAAACTTATGTGCATCCGTGAAAAGAGTAGGCAAATAAATACCAGATTGTAATACATTATGTGCAGTTCTGTCTCCAGCATGGTGTCCTCCGTATGCCTTGAAGTGACACTTCATAGGATTTGTTCCTGATCATGCTTAGGTACACAATGTCTAATAACACCATTTGCTCCTTCTTTATATAGATGTGGGTCATCCCAAAAGTAATGTCTTAAATCGAAGAAGAACTTCTTCTTTTGTTGGTATGTGAAGCTAGGTGGTATATATTTAGCAACAATGTAATTAGCATAGTCTATACCAAGGAGTATTACGAGAAGCATTTATAACAGCTAATTGTTCATCAAGAAAACTATCATCAATAGGAAGTGGGTCATCAAGAACATTTTCCATTCTGGACAAATTATCAGCTATGGGATTATCGGCTCCCTTTCTATCAATAATATGCAAGTCAAATTCTTGTAGCAAAAGGACCCACCTAATCAACCTAGGTTTAGCAACTTTCTTTTCCATAAGACATGTAATAGTAGCATGATCAGTGTGAACAGTTACTTTAGAATCAACAATATAAAATCTGAATTTATCACATGCAAACACAACTCCTAAAAATTATTTCTCAGTAGTAGCATAATTTCTTTAAGCACTCTCTAGAGTTCGACTAGCATAATCAATAACATTCAATTCCTTATCAAATCTTTGTCTTGGAACAACACCAACAACATTGTCACTAGCATCACACATAATTTCAAAAAGGCAGATTCCAATCAAGTGGTTGAAAATTTGGTGCAGAGATTAAAGATTTCTTAAGTATTTCAAAGGATTCTATGCAATCATCACCAAAAACAAATGGGACATCTTTTTGCAAAAGATTAGCAAGAGGCCTAGAAATTTTAGAGAAGTATTTAATAAATCTTCTATTAAAACCAACATGGACAAGGAAGCTTCTTATACCTTTTATATCTTTAGAACATGGCATTTTCTCAATTGCATCAATTTTAGCTTTATTTACCTCAATACCTCTTTCAGAAATTTTATGCCCGAGGACTATACCTTCATTCACCATAAAGTGGCACTTCTCCCAATTCAATACAAGATAAGTTTCTCCACATCTCTGCAAAACTCGATCAAGGTTGCTTAAGAAATCATCAAAAGAAGTCCCATAAACGGAAAAATCATCCATGAATACCACAACATTCTTTCAACAGAAATCATAGAATATAGCAGTCATACATCTTTGAAAGGTAGCAGGTGCATTACGTAAACCAAAAGGCATACTTCTATAAGCATAAGTTCCAAAAGGACTAGTAAAAGTAGTTTTCTCTTGGTCCTCTTTTGACACAGATATTTGAGAGAAACCATAGGATCCATCTAGGAAACATAAGTGTGTGTGCTTAGATAATCTTTCTAACATTTGATCATAAAATTCAATCGGTAATGATATTTTCTAGTAGCTTTGTTTAATTTCCTAAAATCAATTACCATCCGATAACCAGTTACAATTATTTGTGGGATGAGTTCATTTTTATCATTAGGAACAATAGTAATGCCTCCTTTCTTAGGAACACAATGGAAAGGATTTACCCATCTACTATATCAGCTATGGGATAAATTATACCTGCTTCCATAAGCTTTAATATTTCAGTTGTTACCACATCCTTCATTTTAGGATTCAATCGTCGTTGATGATCAACGACTGGCTTAACATGAGGCTCCATATTAATCTTGTGCTGACATAGAGTGGGACTAATGCCCTTAAGATCATCAAGAGTATATATGATTGCAGCACAGTGCTTCCTCAGAGTTTTAAGTAACCTCTTTTCTTCCTGTTTTGAAAGGTTAGCATTGATAATAACATGATATATCTTCTTTTCATCAAGATAAGCATATTTCAATGTATCTGGTAATTTCTTGAGTTCAAACACAGGATCACCCTTAGGTGGAGGAGGACCTCCAAGAGTTTCAACATGCAAATTATGTATAAGGATAGGAGCTTGATTGAAGAATATCTCATCTATTTCATTTCTTTCGTTCATATGCATGTCATTTTCCTGGTCTAGCACATATTGTTCTAACAGATTAGTAGGAGGTACGAAAATAGAAGCAAGACCAATGATTCCATCCTTACTAGGTAATTCTTTATCATGTGGTTGTCTACAAATTTAGAGAAATTAAACTCAGGAGATACATCACCACAATTAACACTAATTGTTTCCCTATTGCAATCAATCTTAGCACTAACTGTATTCAAGAAAGGTCTACCAAATATGATGGGACAAAAATCATCTTGTGGAGAACCAATAACTAGAAAATCAGTAGGGTACTTGATCTTACCACACAAGACTTCGAAATCTCTAACAATCCCAAGTGGTGAAATAGTATCTCAATTTGCAAGCTTAATAGTAACATCAATATCCTCTTTCTTAGAAGGCACAATATCAGTCATAATCTCTTGATATGAAGTAAAAGGGATAGCACTCACACTAGCACCCAAATTACATAAACCATGATAGCAATGATCTCCTATTTTAATAGGAAACAACAGGCATGCCAACAACAGGTTTATTCTTATCTTTAGTATTAGGCTTAGCAATCCTAGTTGCTTCATTGCAGATGTAAATAACATTCACATCAATATTAGCAACCAAAAGATCTTTAACCATAGCAATATTAGGTTCCACACTTATTTGTTTAGAGGGTCTAGTTGTTCTAACATAACTTTTATTAACCACGGTTGAAACTTTAGCATGTTCCTTAATCCTAACATGGAAAAGAGGTTTCTCAATATAAGCAGTAGTTACAACTGGATCAACATTATAAATAATAGTTTCATCTTTAACTATAAAAGGTTCCTCAATCTTTTCTTCAATAGGTGGATGATATTTAAACCACTTCTCCTTAGGGAGATCAACATGAGTAGCAAATGATTCACAAAAGGAAGCTACTATCTCTGAGACAAGTCCATATTTAGCACTAACTTATGAAAAGCATCGGTTTCCATAAAAGATTTAACACAATCTAACTCAAGTTTTATACCCGACTCTTTACCTTTGTCGAGTTCCCAATCTTCAGAGTTGTGTTTAATTCTTTCCAGAAGATCCCATTTGAATCGAATAGTTTTCTTCATAAAGGAACCAGTAGAAGAAGAATTGAGCATGGATTGATCATTATGAGAAAGCCAAGCATAAAAGTTTCGGATGATAATTTCTCTTGAGAGCACATGATTGGGGCATGTGTAAATCATGTACTTAAGCCTCCCCCAAGCTTGGGCAATACTTTCTCCTTCACGAGGCCAAAAATTATATATATAATTCTGATCACGATGAACCAGATGCATAGGATAAACTTCTGATGAAATTCCAATTTTAGTCAGTTCCAATCCCATGTTCCAATATCATCCAATAGCCTATACCATGGCAATTCCTTTCCCTCCAAAGATAAAGGGAATACCTTCTTCTGAACTCCATCCTCAGATAAACCTACAAGATTAAACAATCCATAAATTTCTTCCACATAGATTAAGTGCATATCAGGATATATTGTTCCATCTCCTGCATAAGGATTAGCTAGCAGTTTATCTAACATACCCGAAGGAATCTCATAATAAATATTTTCAGTAGGTTCAGTAGGTTGAGGGGCAACTCTTAATGCTTTTGGTCGAGGTGGAGATACCTTGAACAAGCCCGTCAAAGGATTACTTTCCATAGTAACAAGTAACAGTAAATTTGAAAACTCGGTATAAATACTTCCTTACCATATTCCACTTACCAAATGCGCTTCACTCCCCGGCAACAGCGCCAGAAAAGAGGCTTGATGACCCACAAGTATAGGGGATCAGTCGTAGTCCTCTTGATAAGTAAGACACTACTGCATGAATGCCTAGTAATGGCGGGTGCCAGATGGCCAGCAGTTGTGGGCCAGGCTCCCAGGGGCACCCGTCACTGACCTTCTGCCATTGCTATAATGCCATCAGTGGCGGGCGGGCTGCCCACCACTGTTATAGTGCAGAAGTGGCGGGCAATAAAACTAGCACACCACTGTTTATCTTCTTGAAGTGGCGGAGAATGCTTGTCGGCCCACCACTATTTATTCATGCTGCAATGGCGGGCGTATTGGCACGCCCGCCACTAGTTGTTTATTCATGCGAATTAAAATTTTGCAGCCATGGTACCTATTATGCTGCCATGGATGCGATTTGCATGCATAAATCCAATATAAACGCAAATGAAGCATTCATTGTATGCTTAGGCATGCAAGTTCACTAGGTAAATAGTACTCTTCATAACATCTAGTAACACTTCAAGTTCGTTCCAATTAATAAACCAACATCAAAGTAACTAAAAGTTCATCGGCTAGGAGATATTTGAATGGACCTTATTTCTAAATAAGATCTACAACAACCATCATCTAGAAGTTGATGTTCCTGTTGTTCCTTATCATGATGAGCGCCGCTGTGTCAACCGTTAGTCATATCTTTCCCTTGAGGAATTCCCGTCAGCCGACCTCATAGAACGATATGCGGCCCTCTGTGTCCACTTGTATCGAATGCTGGTGACATGACCTGCTGTTCCAAGGCTTACTCCGGCCATGCCGGCAGCAGGGATGTCCTCGGCACAAAACATCTTCCTAGGTAATTTATATGATCCCCGTGATTAAAAACAAAATAGAGCACATAATGTTAGACATCTTGCCATATAGTGTTATGAACGAAAAAAAGAGAGAAGATACAAACATACCATGGTGTGTCTCACGATGTTGGTCCTGGTAAAACGATGCACAAATGGCCTCCCCAAGTAGTCTACACTTGATGGTAGGATCGCGACGGGTTTGGCCTTCTCATCCTCATTAAGCACTTTCATCATTTTATAGGAAATTACATAATTGTATGGATCATCATTGTCATCATCTCCGATACCCTCATCATCTTCCTCATCGTCATCGTCATGCTCCCGGCTATCATCATCCTCGCTAGCATCATCATCATCCTAGCTCTCATCATCATCATCATCCTCATCATCCTGGGAATTTTTAGCATGATCCTCGTCAAGCTCATCATCTTGGTCGGAGAAATAACTAATCCTTGACTTGTTGACCGCTTTCTTCAAGTAAAAGCCTATGCACTCTCCCTAGTGAGCTTATTATTTGAAATGTACTTGTTCCATCTGTCGCCTCCTATGATGGTTTTATCCTTTTTGTTTACAAATGTCAATTTTGTATGATTGCCCTTGATCATCCAAAAAGTTGAAACTATTACCAATTAAATTATTGAATTGGACTCTTACGTTGCATGTGATACACTATGTAACAATTAAGAATATTGCAGTTACTAATTAATGGTATGCACAATACAACAAGTCAGGAAGTGATTAGAATTGAATGATGAACATTGTTACCATAGATTTTTCAAATCAATCCCTCAAGAAGAGCCTGAATTCTACAACATGGGATAAATTATCTGTCGGTGTACAAAAGTAGGGGCCCTTCTGTACCCCTTTACTTGTGCATGGGCAGTCGTAGCCGCGCCTGTGGCCATGCTTGACAGGGAAGGAGGAGCAAAGATACAAGACTACCAAGGCAGCGCTCAAGCCAGAGGCGTGAAGAGCAAAGGTACAAGTTGGGCTCCCCCCGACAAGAGCCTTGCCGGGCAACTTACCCAACACCAGCAAGGCTGCCACCCTTGAGCCTGAGAGTTCCGACACCATCAACAACAGTGGAACCAAAGCTCGGGAGGCGCCTGCATGATGGCATGCAGACCTTTGTGAAGATCAAGGACCTGCAAGGCCTATATAGAGACAAGACATCTGCAAGGCTCCTTGTCGAGGACACCCACGAGGCCCCGGCAAGGCTCCTGCCGAAGACCCACATGAAGCCCCGGCAAGACCCTTGCCAAGGGCGCCCGGAAGGCCTCGGCAAGACCCTTGCCGGGGACATCGGCAAGATCGCGGCAAGGCTTTGTCGCCCCGTAGCCGACCTAGTTCAGCGTCCGGCCTACCAACTAGGCAAGTGCCTGCGTGGCAGCATGTGGCTTCTAGGCCAACTAATCAAGCACTTGCGTGGTAGCACGCAGATCTTCATGAAGACCTTGCCACCATGCCAGCATAGCAACTTGCCAGCCTGCATGGCACCGCATGCCTCGTTGGCCTGGACGCGCGTCGAAGCAAGACGAAGCAGCGACGGACGGGACGGGCACCGTTGCCGTCCCCTATAAAGCAAGAGGACACCTAAGCAGCGCATTAAATGCGTTTGTCCTGTGATGTCAGGCGATAAGCTTGTAAACTATAGATTCTTTCCACCTCCTATGTGCCACCGTGACGACCCCTTTGACCTATAAAAGGAGGCCCGAGGCGTACTGAGGAAGGATTCAGACTTTTTGGGCTAGGCATGCACTACAGGTAGTTCAACAACTCAAGAACACACAAATATACACCAAAGCAGGACTAGGGTATTACGCATCCTCATGGCTCGAACCTGGGTAAAAATCCCCTCGCACTGACCACTAGACCCGCTCTTTGCACAACTCCACGCCCCGCCAACCATAGAAGGGATCCTCGTGATCCCATAGGTATTGTTTCCCCGACATCTTTGGCGCGCCAGGTAGGGGCGGAGTTGTGAAAATCTGGTCTAGCGGTTAGTGTAGCAGTTTCTTCATCGCCATTGAGGGATTCCTGGATTAGGGGGTATCCAGATAGCCGGACTATATACTTTGGCCGGACTATTGGACCGTGAAGATACAAGACTCACGACTTCATCCCGTGTCCGGATGGGACTCTCCTTTGCGTGGAAGACAAGCTTGGCGATCCGGATGTTAGATCTCCTTCTTTGTAATCGACTCTGTATAACCCTAGCCCCCTCCGGTGTCTATATAAACCGGAGGGTTTAGTCCATAGGACAAGAATAATCATAATCATCATAGGCTATCTCCTAGGGTTTAGCCTCTACGATCTCGTGGTAGATCAACTCTTGTAATACTCATATCATCAAGATCAATCAAGCAAGAAGTAGGGTTTTACCTCCATCGAGAGGGCCCAAACCTGGGTAAAACATTGTGTCCCCTGACTCCTGTTACCATTAGCCTTAGACGCACAGATCGGGACCCCCTTCCCGAGATCCGCCAGTTTTGACACCGACATTGGTGCTTTCATTGAGAGTTCCTCCGTGTCATTGTTGCAAGGCTCGATGGCTCCTTCAATCATCAAGAACAATGCGGTCCAGTGTGAGACTTTTCTCCCCGGACAGATCTTCGTGTTCGGCGGCTTCGCACTACGCGCCAATTCGCTTGGCCATCTGGAGCAGATCGATAGCTACGCCCCTGGCCATCAGGTTAGGTTCGGAAACTTGAACTACACGGCCGATATTCATGGAGACTTGATCTTCGATGGATTTGGGCCTACGCCAGGAGCGCCGAACAGTCACGACGAGCACGGCTTAAACCTGCTGTCAGACAATACTCGAGATATTGCACCTGCAAGAGCTCCGGACATAAATCCGGGGCAGATCGCGTCGCTCGAGGATGGGTGGATGGATCCCGCCCTGGAGGCCGCATACTCATCGGCGGTAGAGCCGAACACGGACTCCACCCCCAAGGAAGTCTGTGTCGCTGGTCCCCCGGACTTTTGTCCGGCTGTAGGTTCCAGACTGCGCGCCCCTGAGCCCGCCGAATCTAGTTGGGCTCTGGTAACGGAGTTCACCGTTGCAGATATCTTCCAGCACTCGCCCTTTGGCGACATGCTGAATTCATTAAATTCTCTCTCTTTGTTAGGAGACTCTTGGCCAAACTATGTCCGGCTCGAATGGGAAGCAGGCGACGAGGAAATTCGTTACCCTCCCACCACCCACTTCATTGCCACAGTCGATGATTTGACTGACGTGCTTGACTTCAACTCCGAAGACATCGACGGTCTAGACGATGATGCAGGAGAAGAACAGGAACCACCGCCCATGGGGCACTGGACAGCCACCTCCTCGTATGATATATATATGGTGGACACTCCCAAAGAAACCAATCGTGATGAGGCAATAGAGGATAACACCTCAAGGAAAAAATCAAAGCATGGGCATGATTGGCGCCGCTCTAAGCCCCGCCACAGCAGTACCGGCACAGGAGACGAAAACAATCCAGATGGTGCCGAAGACGAATACAATCCCGATTAGCCTGCCTTCAAGTAGGCCGGACTGGAAGACGTGCAGATTAGCCCAGATGAACAGGCGAAGAACGGATACTCGAAGGAGGACAACCACATGCCTCCCTCCGAAGACGAGGCGGGCCTTGGCAATGATGAATTCGGCGTGCCTGAGGATCCGGTAGAGCAGGTTTGCTTCCAGCGACAGCTTATGGCCACTGCAAGAAGCCTGAAAAAGAAGCAGCAGCAGCTCCAAGCTGACCAAGATCTGCTCATAGACAGATGGACTAAGGTCCTGGCAGCCGAGGAATACAGACTCGACCGTCCCACCAAAGGGTACCCAAAGCACAATTTGCTACCTCAACCTGACAAGGAGGTCCTAAAGCCCACACCCCGACACCAGTACATCATGGTCTGGGGCAATACGCAGGAAAAACGAGGCAGCTTCCATAAACCATGATGCAATAGACATAAGCATCACGAAAATAATGGTGACACCCAAGACACGGCAGTCGGTGCCGGATTCCGTGGCACCCAGTCCGGTCAGCAGAAAGAGAACAATACAGGCCCGTCCGGCCCGGGCAGCATACTCGACCAATCATGTCAAATTCATGGTACCCCTGGAATGGTAGCCAATCATACCAATAGGGAAGGTCGGATCTTTGAAACAAAATGGCCGACCGTGCGCCGGAAACAATAAAAAGGGGTCTCAAAGCTATGAAGCCAACGAAGAGCCCAGACCAGCAGGCATTATGAGGTAAAAGAAAAATCCTCCGCAAACCAACAAGGGAACGAATGTGTACTCCTCAGGATGCCAACTCAACAACACAAGTCACCCCGTGGTACAAAAATACGGCCGATCATCTCCGATCACACAGTCCGTCCAACCAATCTCAACCATGGCAATTCAATTGAACTTACCATCGACCCAACAGTTGGTGGGTTCCACCTCACA
Source organism: Triticum aestivum (assembly GCF_018294505.1). Lineage (NCBI taxonomy): Eukaryota > Viridiplantae > Streptophyta > Magnoliopsida > Poales > Poaceae > Triticum > Triticum aestivum. Next base: position 193,642,318 of record NC_057804.1, read on the forward strand.
GGAGCCCCTATGGGCATAAACAGCAGCTCAAACTTGCTGCGCCAAGACACAGTTCACCAGATAGGTATTGATCGCTCGAGGATCATACCCACTAAAAACATCTTCTCAAAGATGTCGTTCCAGGTGTAAATGCCAAGTCTTACAGGCCCACCACCCTGGAGGTTGTCTTTGGATCACCAAACAAACACCATACCGAAGAGTAAGTCTTCGTCATTGTCCCCTTGTACAGTAACTACTATATACTACCATGATGAACCGCATTGGCTCGACTCAACATGGTACCATATCATGCCAAACCCATGTGACATGGTTACAATTATGGGCAAGGCCGAACTCCACCCCGAGATTGGAAAGTATACCGCCGCTGAGGTAGCGAGTTGTGCCCTCCTATCGAACTTTGATTCGACAGCCAACCCCACGGACAGCAACAAAGGAGTCCGAGCTACTTTATAGCATGATAGCCTGGTTCGACCAGGCTCCGATCAACCACCCTATTACACACAAATGCCTGTAAGCATTTTTATTTACAGGCTCACTTTTTCGTCGAACAGGACTGACGACATGGAATCAGCTCGGACACACAAAGAGGGAATACACAAGTATTCCCCAAGAAGACAATCCGGATACACTTCGGATCCGCACACAGCTTCCTCCTGTCCGGTCGCAACAGGTTCCGCCAGTATACCTCCTTTCATAGCATAAACAACACTTATACGCATAGGCGTGTCACTCCACTATAACATGTAGAACTATATGACACTTACCGGTCGTCATTCCTCATTGACGCCTTTTTCGTCATAACGGCACTCGCACATAGTGTCATGCCCCACTATGCCAGGGGCTTCATTGTCCTCATAATATGGCAACAAAGTCCGGCCACCCTCTCGGTCGCTCGACACCCCGAACTTATAGCACTATATGCATCAGCTCCGAATCATGTTTTGGGTCATTAGTTGGGTTTGCCCGGCTCCCATGTTTTGGTACCTTACGTTCTTCTCCATTGGCTAAGGTAGCGCTGGGAGAACTATTGCGATTGTGTCCCAGTTCTTCTGGATGAGCACCTCAGTAGAGAAAGCCGAAAACTGACTGTCATGATACGGCGAGAGCTGGTCAGCTGTTCGAGAGGTTGTAAAATTTTTAAAGATATTTTCCGCATAATGCCATAACAAATGCATAGTGCGATGGATCGGTCTTCCGATCAGGCGCTGTTAGAGCCCCTTGTACGGTCTTCGAAACACCAGGGGCTGCGCCTACCATACTCGAATTCCTATGGCTAAGTGAGAGTGATAAAGCCCTATAGTCTGATTGCCTGGTTCGCTGTGATGAACACCTCCTTCAAGGACCCAAAAATGGGATAAAGAGTGTTCAGGTATGTCCCGAACAACCCCGTACTTTCTACGTGGGGGCAGAAGCCGACGACTGGCCAACTCTCAGGATTCATATATACTAAACGGCCGCACAGGAAGAGAAAAAACTTCCATATAACAGGCAATAAATAATAACAGTGCCAGTATCCCGCATTACAAAGGACAGCATGACTGCCTTCAGGAAAATATAGTGTCTTTGGTACATTGTTCCGCCACAAGGCGGGCTCCTTTCAGGACACCATCATAATATAATTCGGGCTTGCGGTGCTCCTTACCCTCCGGTGGTCCCTCAGTCATCATCTTTTCAGCATCAAGCTTCCCTCAGTGCACCTTCGCATGGGCAAATGCCATGCGTGCACCTTCTATACAGACCGACCGCTTAATGACTTCGAGCCGAGGGCAAGCAATAACAATCCGCTTCACGAGTCCGAAGTAACTGCTTGGAATTGGCTCAGTGGGCCACAACCGGACAACTAAGTACTTCATGGCTAGTTCGGCCGCCTGGTGCAGTTTGATCAGCTGCTTCAGCTGATCGACAAAGGGCACCGGATAATTCGGCGCTAAATACTACGACCAGAAATGCTTCTCCGCGGACTTCTTCTCTTCAGCCCGGTAGAATTGGGCAGCATTAGATATGCTGCGTGGCAGGTCCGTGAACGCCCCTGGAGAAATAAGAATTCAGTTCTTCGCTTAGAGTTTCTCCTATTACTATATAAAACTCGCTTTGAGTAAAAAAGCTTTACCAGCCGCCATCCTCCTTGCCTCCTGAATGTCCTTCAGAGCACCTTGGGCTTCCTCCCGAGCATCATTTGCGGCTTGGAGATCTTGGGCGAGTTCGGTTTCTTTCCCTGCTAGACTCTGCTCCAAGGCCTCGCTTTTCTTCACGACCTCCTGGAGCTCTCATTAAGCTTCAATGACCCTGGCCTCGTGCTTCTCGTGAAGAGCCTTCTCCGCGGCGGCCTTCTTGTCGGCTTTGGCCACAACCTTCTTCAGTGCCTCAATTTCGGCATTTGCTCCTAGAGCACACAATACAAATATTTTCATCAGGCATAACTACTCATTTGTGAGTAACTTATCAAAAGGTTTCGACATACCTTGCTTGTCCTCCAACTGCTTCTTCACTCTGCCAAGTTCTTCTTCGGGCCGTTCCAGACTCTGCTTTAGTCCGTACACCTCCGCAGTATGAGAGGCGGTCGTTGCTACAGATGCCTGTTTTCAAACAAAGAGATATACGTCATCAACCGAGTCTCCTCGAAGCGGAAATTTGATCCCCTGTCCGGTTCTCTCTCTTTCACCGGACAATACATCAGGGGCTACCATTCATACTATGACAATCTTCAAAGGTTTCTAAAAAGATACCTCAAAGCCTTTTATAAGGCTAAGGCAGGATTCATTCAGTCCACTCTTAGCGGACTGAATCTTTTCAATCACCGCACCCATGAGGGCGCGATGTTCATCGACGATGGACGCATTCTTTAGCGCTGTCGATAGGCCGCCCTGCAGCTCTGCTTGGATAGAGGTTGCTGGCGGAGCGGGCTTGCCTCCCTCCATCAAGGGGGGCTGCCCGCCTGATCCTGGAGCTTCAAAGGTCTCCAGGACCGTGTCCGGCTGCGGGCTGAATTTAAAATCGCCCCCGCCGTTGATGTTCATGGGAAACGTTGCCCCCGTGTATCCGGCCCCAGAGGTGTGCCTTCCCTGGTCTGGGTCCTGCTGAGACGACACCTCGGTGTCACGCCCAGGCTTCAGGGAAGGGGCCTTCGGAGGCGTCTCGCTCTCCAGGGCATCTGAGCTCAGGGAATCCTCCGGGGAGGACTATTCGGTGCGAGACCTCGCCGGGCTGCACAAAGTATGACGCAAGTTATAATATTGCACCTTAGTAATCCGGGGCGCTTAGGCGTATTCGGATTTCGTGTACTCATGATTTTACCAGGGGCTGGGCCCTGGGATCCCACTCCGGGTTACTATTGGTAGCCGTTGTGGACGCCTCTAGAAGGGGATTTTTCCCCTCTTTGGCGATTCGGCATCCAAGGATCAGGAGGCCATCCTTTTCTTCCCCCCCATGAAGGACTCGTCTTCTTCCTCCTCCTCTTCTTCTTCGGAGGAAGGATGGGCGCTGGAGTCTTCGAATTTGGTGTCCAAAGCATCGCGGCAACGGAGGCTGCTCGTGGTCTCCTTGGCCTTCTTGGAGGCCTCTTTCTTCGGCGCCTTGTGAAGCGCTAGGACCAGCATCTTCGTCAGAAGAGGTCCTGCCGGTTCCTCCGGCAGTGGTGCTGGACAGTGTATCCGCCCCACCTTCTTCGTCCATTCTTGGGATAATTGCGGAAAGCGTGATAAAGCGGCTCCCTCGGGATATGCCAGCTAAACATGGACAGACAAGACATAGCAATAACTTACCGGACTTGCGGAGCGGGACAGCTGATACCCGCGGTCCTCGGCGGAGCCCGGCCATGGTTTGCCAGACTTGAAGAGCACCTTCCAGATATCCTTGTGTGAGGAGCCGTAGAGCTCCCGCAGGGTCTGGTGCTCGGCCGGGTCGTATTCCCACAAATTACAGGCCTGATGCTGGCAAGGGAGAACCAGGCGAACTAACATCACCGGGACTACATTAACGAGTTTGACATCCTTGTCTACCACGCCCTTGACGCGTGTTTGGAGCACCGACAGCTCGTCGGATGAGGACCAGTTCAGGCCCTTCTTGGGCCAGGACGTGAGCCACAGGGGGGTTCCGGATCTGAATTCGGGAGCAGCTGCCCACTTTTTACCGCGTGGCTCGGTGATATAGAACCACTGCTGCTGCCACTCCTTGACGAAATCATTAAAGGTGCCTGTCGGTCGTGTGACCTTGGGCATCTTGCTCACCATGGCACCGCCGCACTCAGCGTGCTTGCCATTCACCACCTTGGGCTTCACATTGAAGATCTTCAGCCATAAGCCAAAGTGGGGCGAAATACGGAGAAAGTCCTCACACACGATGATAAACGTCGAGATGTTAAGGAAAGAATTAGGGGACAGATTATGAAAATCAATCCCATAATAATACATGATGCCACGAACAAATGGGTGAAGGTGATACCCGATCCCGCGGACAAAATGAGGAAGAAACACGACCCTCTCGTGGGGCTCCGGATTGGGGACGATCTGTCCCGCCATTGGAAGATGGTGGGCGATTTTCTTGGCCAGGTACCCGGCCTCTCGAAGCTTTTTGATATCCTTCTCCTAGACGGTAGAGGCCATCCATTTGCCTCCTGCTCCGAATCCGGACATCTTCGGAGAACCTCTTTTTGGTGGAGGAGACAAGTGCTTGGGTGCTAGGGCTCGAGCGAAGGGGAATGGACGAGCGGAAGGGAGAGGCATGGGTAAAGAAGAAGAGGCCTTATCTCTTTATAGAGGCAATAAAAACTTTTGCGCCTCCCTACTTGCCAGGTGGAACCTGCTCGTTCCCCACTCGCCGCGATTGGCGGTACGATTGGGCTACCCGTGCCCATATTGATGAAAGCCCCATGATAAGGGGAACACGATCTCTGCTTCGACAAGACGTGCCCGATAAACCGCCTCACAATATGTGCGGTGGCTGGCTGTGGGAGGACGGTTCGATGATGACTTGACCATGGTGTGATGTTACGTTATTTAAAGATGTCAGCAGATTATATTCGTGGAATATCATTCTCTCTATGGTGGCATGTGAAAATCGTCTTGCAGAGCCGGACACGGTTTAAGTGTTTGAGACTTACTTTGGAGTATTCGGAGATGGAACACGCCTTGCAATTCCGAAGACAATCTATGTGCCGGACTCATCTACATTGAAGCCTGGTTTAGGGGCTACTGAGGGAGTCCTGGATTAGGGGGTATCCGGACAGCCCGACTATATACCTTGGCCGGACTGTTGGACCATGAAGATACAAGACTCAAGACTTCATCCCATGTCCGGATGGGACTCTCCTTTGCGTGGAAGACAAGCTTGGTGATCCGGATTTTAGATCTCCTTCTTTGTAACCGACTCTGTATAACCCTAGCCCCCTCCGGTGTCTACATAAATCGGAGGGTTTAGTCTGTAGGACAAGAATAATCATAGGCTAGCTCCTAGGGTTTAGCCTCTACGATCTCGTGGTAGATCAACTCTTGTAATACTAATATCATCAAGATCAATCAAGCAGGAAGTAGGGTTTTACCTCCATCGAGAGGGCCTGAACCTGGGTAAAACATTGTGTCCCCTGCCTCCTGTAACCATTAGCCTTAGACGCACAGATCGGGACCCCCTACCCGAGATCTACCGGTTTTGACACTAACAGCCATGGCTCCTAAGAAGAAGGCGATCACGGCGATCGGTTCGTTTGGAGCCGAACCGCCCGTACCAGTGCAGGCAGGCGACGGGGCGGCCATGGATGGCGGTAGAGGCACGGTCCGCGAACATACACGACGCTCTGGACACCAAAGCCAGGCGCGCGGCATCATTGGTGCGCAAGACGACGAGCCGCACGTTGCTAAATCCAAAGACGGAGCCATGCCGCCCGCAGGCGGCGCGGGGACCTCCAAGGGCGAAGTCGTGCTGCCTACGGGTGGCACGGTGACTTCCAAGATGCCTACACTGGTGCCCGCACCGCGATCTTCCTAGGTCATGCGCGACGAGCAGTGCCGCCATGATGGTGACTCCGGGCGCCACCGCGGGAAGAGTCCTCTGCTCCATTCACGAGATGCACCGGACCGATACGTACGCCGAGACGCTGGCGAAAACGGAGCAGGGCCACGAGGCCGTGAAAGAGCACCTCTAACATAGTTAGAAGTCAGAGCGCGTCACGGTCCACGCAGCTCTCACCGCCACCCACACCAACAGAAGTGTTGGCGCGCGCACACCTGCTCCTCGACTTTCCTCCCGCTGTGGAGAAGCTCGACGAGTGGAGAGCCACCATCCGGAGCCTCGTCAGCATCGCCAATAAAGATGAGCCGTGGCCAGCAGGGCCCTCGTGCCAGCGCTCTATCGAGCCAGCGCATGCCAACAGTGGAAGGGCCGGAGGTGTTGTGACTACGGTGCACTCTCCTCCTCCACACCAGCAATCGCGGCCGTCGGCTCGTCGTGGACGCCTGTGATAACGTTTCCACAACGTCGTCCGACCCACGAACCCACCGCGACCAGTGTCAAGTTCTTCGAGAGCGAGCCCATGAAGATGCACGGACAACTATCAAGCGGCAGCGAGAAGCACGCCATCAGTTAGATAGACATGCGGGGCCCACTATGGACTGCCTGGCACCGAGAGGTTCTGGTGTCCTACCTTACGAGGTGGGTTTCCCCGCCTTTCCCCGTGAGCTGCGACAGTTCCAGTGGCCCACCCACCACACTTTCAAGCCTGACGTTGGCGAGAAGTACAATGGAAAAACTCACCCATCGGAGTTCCTCAACATCTACACGATGCAAGCTGTCGGAGCTCGCGACGACAAAGTTCTTGCTAACTACTTCCCATTGGCAGTCAAACTCAACGTCATGTCATGGTTGATGCACCTGCCAGCAGATTCCATTTCTTCTTGGTTGGATCTGTGCCATGAGTTTGTTGGCGCCTTTACTGGAGGCCACCAAGCTCATGGCCCCAGGCAAGGGATTTGCATGTCATCCCCCAGAAAGATGGCGAAAACCTGCGCAAGTACATACATAGGTTCATCCAAGTGCAGTACAATATCCCAGATGTTCACCCCGCTGTTGTCATTAGTGCATTCCATCAGAATGTGCACAATGACAAGATGCGTGAGGAGCTGGCGATGAACAAGGTCAAGGATGTGGCCGAACTTTATGTTCTGGCCAATAGATGCGCTCGGGCTGAAGAGGGGAGGAAGTACCCCAGCGAAGACGCCGGTGCGGAAACCGACTCCACAGATGAAGATGTCGTCGCCCTGGCAAAGAAGGGTCGACGCCGCAATGGGTAGCGTAAGGGCAAGACCGTGCTTGCCGTCGAGGGATCCGACTACGTGGGCACCGCCAAGAAGGCCATGGCTGGCGACTACGGTAAGGAAGTTGCCGAGTGGGCTGCCTGCCGGGCCTTGGCGGCTGCCGACAAGCCAGGAAGCTCCGACAAGCAGTACTGCAAGATCCATCGCACCAAGGGCCATGACCTCCAGAACTGCTGACTGGTTGAGCAGGTTGCAGAGAAGCAGAAGACTGAGTATGAGAGGCGGGACAAGGAGAAGGGCCGGGATGGTGCTGAGGGATCCAGCAAGAAGCATGGCGGCCAAGGTGGTTGCCGCGGCAAAGATAATCAACAAGAAAGACCCGCTCGGGGCCGCGACAAGAAGGAGGAAGACAATGACCATGATGAGGTCGATGAGTCCGGTGAGCACGAGTTCCAGAAAGCCACGGAGGACATGTGCGTCGACGGTGGCGCCTCGCTGCACAGCTTTCACCGCCAACTCAAGCAGTGGGCGCGTGAGATCACTGTGACAGTACCATCATTCGATGCCCAGAGGCCGCTGAAGTGGTCTACCACGCCTATCATTTTTGACACCGAGGATCACCCTGATCCCACAACTGCGGTCAGGTCTTTGCCCTTGTTGGTTTCACCAACAATACACAACCTCAAGGTGATGAAAGTGCTAGTTGATTGTGGGGCCGGTCTGAAATAATCTCGCCTGTTGTGATCAAAAGGCTGCAAATTCCCGATGGAGACCTCGAGGAGACGGGCACGTTTCAAGGGGTCAACTCGGGAACAAGTCAGCAGAAAGGTAAAATCATGCTTCCCGTTACATTGGGAGGCGAGCTGAATTATAAAACAGAGAGGATCGTTTTTTATGTTGCCGAGATCCCCTTGCCCTACAATGAGATCCTCGGCCGCGCAGCACTAGCCAAGTTTATGGCGGCATCACACTACGCTTACAACATGTTGAAGATGCCTGGACCGATGACCATCATCACCGTCCCCTACGACAAGAAAGACGCGCTCATCTGCGCCGACCAACTCTATCGGGAGGCAGTTGCAGCAACTGTCGCCAAGGCACTTGCTCCTGCCGCTGGAGCCTCGGGGGGAAGAAGACCGGCAAGACTTCCTGCACCCACTCCGGCAAGCGCACCTCTTCGGAGTGTTGTGCTCCCGTCGAGGACGTGCCAGAGAGCTCCACCGGCAAGAGCAAGAAATCTAGAGCTGCACCACCAGAGACCAAGAAGGCGCCCGTCAAGGAGGACGGTACGGGCGGAGCTTTCACTATAAGCTCCACCCTCGACAGCAAATAGGAAAGTGCGCTCATCGCCTACCTGTAGGCAAATGTCGGTGTGTTTGCATGGCAAGCATCCGACATCCCCGGCGTTCCCAGGGAGGTGATTGAGCACCACCTTGCTGTCTATCCCCATGCGCGGCCCGTCAAGCAGAAGGTCAGAAAGCAAGCTTTGGAGCGGCAAGAGTTCGTCACTGAAGAGATCAGGAAGTTGGAAGCGGCTGGCTTGGTCAGAGGAGTGCTCCACCCAACATTGTTGGCCAATCCGGTAGTAGTGCGCAAGGCAAATGGGAAATGGAGGCTGTGTATTGATTACATAGAAATCAATAAAGCTTGTACAAAGGATCCTTTCCCTTTGTCGCGCATTTACCAGAATGTGGACTCCACTGCCGGGTGTGACTTGTTGTCGTTCCTTGCCGCCTACTCAGGATACCACCGGATCTTCATGACAAAGAAAGATGAAGAGAAGACTGCGTTTATCACCCCATGTGGTACGTATTGTATTATACGAATGCCTTTCGGGTTGAAAAGCGCTGGTTCAACATTTACGAGAGCAGTCCAAATTGGTTTTGAGCCTCAGCTACATAGAAATATGGAAGCTTATATGAATGACATAGTGGTCAAAACCAAGGACAAGGCAACACTCATACAAGACCTAGAAGAAGCATTTGCAAATCTGCGCAAGATCAACCTCAAGCTTAACCCTGAGAAGTGTGTGTTCGGTGTCCCATACATCAAGGTTTTCGGTTTCTTTGTGTCACAGCATGGGATCGAAGCGAACCCTGACAAGATCAAGGCAATTGTGCAGATTGAGGCGCCAAGGCAAGTCAAAGATGTGTGTCTGCTTGCTGGTTGTGTTGCTGCTTTGAGCAAGGTCATCTCGAAATCTGTTGAATGCGCCCTTCCCCTTTTCAAGATCCTGAAAAAGGCCGGTCCAATGGAATGGACCCCAGAGGCCGAGGCAGCGCTGCAGGGTTTGAAGAGGTACCTCTCCTCTACACCAATACTAGTTGCACCAAAACTGCAAGAGTCATTGCTGCTATATCTAGCGGCAACAAATCAAGTGGTCAGTGCTGTGCTAGTGGCGTGGAGGGAGGTCAATGAAGAGGCAGTAGCAACGGCAGGGCTAACGAATGGCAAGCCAGAGCTCCCCCCGGCAGGACCCGGTCCCGGCAAGGCAGAAGCCCCGACATAGTCTGACGCCAGCAAGGCAGGATCTGCGCAAGTAAATGAAGTAGTGAAGAGTAAGAAAATGATGCAGCACTCGGTTTACTTTGTCTGCTCCCTCTTGCAGGGAGCTAGTTCAAGGAACTATGGTGTGCAGAAGTTGCTCTTCCGCCTCCTTATGGCCTCGAGGAAGCTGCATAATTATTTCCAAGCACATGAGATCATCGTTGTCACCCGCCTCCCGCTGCAACGGATCTTGCATAACCCAGATGCAACTGGGAGGATTGTGGAATGGGAGTTGGAACTGTCAAGCTTTGGTCTGAGGTTTGAGAGCACTTCGACAATCCAAAGTAGAGTCTTGGCAGAGTTCATTGCAGAATGGACCTCAACGCCTGACGAAGAAATTCAAGAGACTACCCTCCCCATCAAGGAAACAAGCCGCAACTGGAATACTTTGATGGGGCTTTATCGCTGCAAGGCGCAGGTGCCGGTGTGCTACTTCTCACACCCACTGGAGAGCACCTCAAGTACATAGTCCAAATGCACTTTCTCAGGGAGAGATCAACAAACAACACTACTAGTATGAAGGGCTACTTGCTGGTCTCAGGATCGCGGAAGACCTCAGAATCAGAAAGCTCATTGTCAGAGGTGATTCATAACTTGTCATCAAGCAAGTGAACAAGGATTATCAGAGCCTGTTGATGGAAGCCTACGTAGATGAAGTGAGGAAGGTGAAGGAGCGTTTTGACGGTCTGCAAGTACAGCATGTTCCTCGAACAGAGAACAACATTGCTAATGACTTGTAAAAACGTTTTGCCCTAAAGTTGCCTGTGGAACCAGGGACCTCTGTGCTCCAACTAACACAGCCGTCCGTTGAGCTATCAGTAGGACAAGATAAGCAAAGGAAATCCAGCCCTGACAAGTACTTTCTCGCCGAGCTCCCAGGAGCCGCCGGCAAGGATGTTGCCGGGGACGTGAACTTGCTGAGGAGCAACAGGCTCTGGCAGGGCCTCAAGCCCTTGCCATGGAGACAACCGCTCCCGCGGCAAAAGAAATGCCTTTAGTCCTTGATGTCAAGCCTCAGGCTCCGGCATGGGCACAACACACCGTCCAGTTCCTCCAAACAGGTCCTTGAGGAGCAGGAAGAAGCGGAGAAAGTAGCCCGTCGGTCTGCCATGTACCAGTTCGTGGACGACGTCTTGTACAAAAAAAGACCGAACAGTGTGAAATTGAAGTGCATTCCTCGAGAGGACGGACTGGAGGCTGTTGGCAGAGATACACGGAGGCATCTGTGGCTCCCACATAGGATCAAGAGCCCTTACCGGCAAGGAGTCCCAGCAAGGCTTCTTTTGGCCCACTGCCCTCCAGGATGCAGCTGCACTAGTAACCAAGTGTGAAGCGTGTCAGTTCCGTTCAAAGAAGCCTCATCAACCAGATCAAGCTCTCCAAACAATCCTTATTTCCTAGCCATGTTTGGTCCGGGGGCTCGACATACTGGGCCCCTTTCCTCGTGCTGTCGAGGGCTTTGAGTACTAGTACATTGCAATTGACAAGTTCACAAAGTGGCCAAAAGTGGAAGTAGTGAGAAAGGTGACAGCAGAATCAGCCGTCAAGTTCTTCGAGGGGCTAGTATGCCATTTTGGTGTACCAAATAGGGTCATCAGCGACAACGGCACGCAGTTCACAAGCCGCACCTTCATGCTTCTGTTGCACATCCATGAAGCAACGGCTAGGCGGAGAGGGCAAATGCTGAAGTACTGCGAGGCCTCAGGACAAGGACTTTTGACAGGTTACACAAGTGCGGAAGATGCTGGATTGATGAATTGCCGACGGTTCTTTGGTCGATCAGAATGACGCCAAATCGAGCCACAGGCCAGACACCCTTCTCCCTCATATACAAGGCAGAAGCAGTTCTCCTCAAGGAACTCACATACGTGTCACCTTGAGTGCTCTCTTATGACGAGCCTGAGCAAGAGCAGTTGCGGCAAGATGATGCAACGCTCCTGGAGGAAGATTGTCTTCTGGCGGCTGTGTGAGCTGCGTGCTACCAGCAAGCCTTGCGTCGCTACCATAGCTGCAAGGTTCATGGCCGAAGCTTTGAGGAAGGCGACCTTGTTCTTCTGCGCGTTCAGTCGGCCAAGAATTCCAACAAGTTTACGCCAAAGTGGGAAGGCCCTTATCAGGTAATACGAGTCACCAGGCCCAGCGTAGTCCGCTTGGAGATCGAATATGGTATTTCAGTGAGCAACTCCTGGAACATCGAACATCTTGACAAGTTTTACCCATATGGCGTGGTTTCCGGGCCCCCCAGTGTCAGTTCTATATCCAGCGTATGTAGTAGGGGTCCTAAGCTAGGCGTCTTGGAGCGATGGTAACATGGACATGAGATTTTACCTAGCTTCGGGCTCTCTCGAGGAGATAATACCCTACATGCTGCTTTTGATTGTTTTCATATGGGTGTAGTACAGAGTACATGTATCTACCACGAGATTGTAGTAATGAATATGAGATTGTCTATTGACTAGCCTCGCCTCAGTTTATATAACACACCAGAGGCCTAGGGTTTAGGAGAGTCCTTGTCTTGGGCGCCAAATCTTGTGGAGTCTTCCTTGTATTCGGCAGGGGCTCTCCGAACTGGCCCATGAATGAGCCACCATGGGGGACCTCGGCCCGATCCAGCTGGTTGGGGGACGACGTGGTGGGTACCCCCTAGTCCAGGACACCAACAGTAGCCCCCTGAACCGGTCTTCAAGTTGGAGATGCTCGTCGATTCTTCCGAACTGTTCTTCATCTTCGGTTGTCGGTCTTGAAAACTGGTTCAAGAAATCTTTCCATCTGAAGAGTTTACACGTCGGGTATCCGAGGAGCCCCTTTAAGTTCTCGGCCTTTATCAATGCCTTGTTATTTTTTACACCACACCTCAGGTTTGAAGTTGTTCCCGTGTGGCGGTGTCCTCTTACATCTGAGCTCCAACGCCGGACTGCATTCGAGGTATCTTTTGCAGCTGAGCACCAACTTCGGACTGCTTCCGAGCTCCAATGCCAGAATGTATTCGAAGAGTCTTGTTACAGCCGAGCTCCAATGTCGGACTGCATCCGAGATCCAACGCCGTCTTATGTCCAAGCTCCAATGCTGGACTGTATCCGAGGTGTCATATCTCACCTTGGTTCAAAAATGTTGAAGGAGTTTGAAGTGGGTTAGCCGAGCTTAGTACCAGAAATGCCCTCTATAGAGCCAGCCGCTTGCATCCGAGCTTTATGCCGGACTGCTTCTGAGATGACGCACCACCTCGGGCTTGGGTTGATTGTTTGTGGATTTTATTTCCGATTGATGAAATCTATCTAGTGATGAGATATGTAGCCAGTAGCCCTCAAGGTCTGTGTCGGCCTAAAAAATCCGAGATGCACTTTAGAGGAGATAGTGATCGGCGGATGGGCCCTTGAGAGAGGGTTTTGAGAAGTCGCCATAATATATTAGCTTGATTCCGGATAGGTCCAGATGGTACCTATTGTTGTCCAAAGACACGTTTGCGCATAGTTTGGTCAAGCCGAACACCGAGAACTTTGAATTTTCTGCTTGAATAGGCAATGCAGTAGCCCCCGAGACACTGGTCGGGTGGCAACACCAAATCAGGGGATCGATGTACCCTTTTAATATTTGTAAATTATAAGCACGAAGCCCAGTAGCCCCCGAGCCTTAATATGGGCACGGGTGGCCGAATTAAGGTTCGATATCCAGTGTAAAATCACAAAGTATGTGTAATGATTCTACGTATCCAAGTACTCTACATCATTAATGCTCGGATCCGCATTGTACAAAACTTTGTTGACTGACCATCGGCTTCCACCTCCTCGGCCAGTAGCCGAGGAGTGTTTGTTCTACTTTATAAAGCCTTTATGAGGGCAAAGATTTACGGCAAACAAGGCAATCCGGCCATACGGTTTTATAAACAAAGGTACGCAGAGAAATATGTTATATTACTTTTTAATGTAAGAAACATCTTCCAAAGAAAATAGTCCCACTATCGGTTCCTTTCCTTGGGTCATCATGCTGACCATGATCATGAAACCTCAACTCCAATCAATGTGGGAGGAAAATATTGAGGATTTAGTTTGGGGAAAGTTCCCGAACTATGTGGTCTATAGCGAACCTAAATTTTCACTTCCCTCGTTGCCGACCAATTATATCCTTTAAGATCGCTAGCTTTCAGCTTCACCCAGTCTGAGGTATTAACTCGGATGACCCGGTAGTAACAATCAAAGAGGTGCTCCCCTTACCACCTAGCCGAACAATCGGGAACGTAGGGGTAAGCACAGGAGCCAGGAAACCCAGGTTAGCCAAAATCTTAAGTCAAATTGATGCATATTTATGGCTTTATATAAAGATAATTATGGAGGCAACCCTCGTATATTAAATACAAATGTCGATGATATGTTTATTTTGACTCCGATGCGATCATTTATCAGTTGAAAGTGGCCCATCGTCGGCTTCCACCCCCTTGTAGATGCTGCGCAGGGTGTTTTCGCAATAGAAAAACAACCCTTAGCCAACGTCTCGGTGCCCGAAGGCGGTTGTATTAGCGGAAACGAGGCAATCAGATATGCGGGCTTTATAACTTTCACTTAGTCATAGGAGCTTAATGTTGGGAGGCTAGTTACTAGCCCCTGGTTAGTGTTCGGCGACAGTGGAGGTCAAGCCGTAAACACTTCGGCCAATGTTATGAATGGACCGTCATTTAACACGGGGTGGCCTCTATCGATCTTTATAGTTTAATACAGTCATCGGTTCACTGACCAGTTTATGCTTATTGTGACAGTCATTTTTCGGCTTTCTCCACTGAAGCACTTAACCGTGCTAGCTGGAAGGACAATCGCAGTGGTTCTCCCTTTGCGCACCTAGCCAAACAAAGCGGAATGTAAGCGGCAAGCACAGGAGCAGGGCAACCCAACTATTGACGGAAGACACAATTCAAAACCAATGCATATATAGCAACATCCGAGAATGTTTTTGCCGAATCTCTAAAGGTGTCCGGCGTTGCACTGCGAGACTTATGCTGGAAACACACAAATTGTTTAAAAGTGCCATAGAATTGGAAAACCAAAAACTTCAGTAAAAACTGGTCATCCGAACTAGATCAAGTGTTCGGTGCCAAATCGAAAATTGGTCTTAGAGAAAAAAATTGTGCTCCTGTCGTGCTTTAACATGACACATCCTATCTCAAGACTTCAAGCGGGTCAGCCTATGGCTTGAACCTCCTATCTCAAAGGCGTAGTACTTCCCGTTAGGCCAGTTTAGCAAACTAAACTCTAGCGGCTTTGAGAGAGAAACTAGGCTCCCCGGCTAGTGACCACAAACTCGTGTGAAAAAAGGAGTGATAAATAATAATAAAATTTTTGCAACGGCTGAGAAGAAGAACACTTATTATAAAATGGCTCATATAAATTTAAGAGCCCCCAAGTGACTTGGGTAAAAGACTTTTATGTATAACGATTGTATGTGCCGAAGTACTAATATCATATCTGTGTTCACCCGAACTTTAAACGCGTCTTAACCGACCGTCGGCTTCTCCCTCTTCGGTTAAGGGCCGAAAAGTGTTATGTACTCCACCTGTCGAAAATATCGACGATGTTTCCGATAACCAGGCAATCAGGCCATAAGGCCGTAACAGACAAAGCGTGCTTAGGGAACGTATGTTATATTACTGACGAAGTGTAAGAAGCATCTTCAAAGAAAATAGTACCCCCATCGATACCTTTCTTCGGTTGCTCATTGTTACTATGAGACTTGTGCAATATATTCTTTGTACTCATGAGTTCCGTTGTGTGCCAACCATAAGTGAAAACAATAAGAGTGCTAGCTTTCGGCTTCACCCAGTCTGAGGTCTGAGCTCGGATGACCCGATCGTGACAATCGCAGAGGTGCTCCCTTTACTCCCTAGCCGAACAATCGGGAACGTAGGGGTAAACACAGGAGCAAGGCAACCCAACTTGCAGAACACTTAAGTCAACATGGTGCATATTGTGGCGTAATACACGAACAAGGAACGAAGCCGTACAAGTATAATCATATGCAAGAGGAAAGGCTTCATAAAGGAAGCTCCCAAGTAAACGGGGTATGTGAATTTGTGTGTCACAAGCATATTTTTGACAAGGAATTTTTTTCACAAACAACTTTTTGCCAAAAAAGTATAATGCTTGGTCGAACCGAACAAAATTTAAAATTTAAAGTTTTTGAGCATGAAAGCGACTTAGCTGGTTAATGTGCTCGTTGTTGATGACGCGGTCCGAGCTTGATGCGGGACAAGGTTCCAGCCCCCAAGCCAGTCCCGAGGAGGCAGAGCGAAGATCTAGGCACTCCGAAGTGGTGACATAGTTCAGCCAGTGCGGCGAGGCGGAACCCCGAGTCCGACCGAGGCGATGGAGCAGGCCAGTAGTATGACACCGAAGTCCCGGGCGTGGGTTAATGAAGTGATGACGAAACCCCCGGTCCAGATGAGGTGACGTGGTACGTCGGTACGCCGAGGTGACAGAGCTACCCATGCCCGGTCATTTACCTATGCACAGAAAATAGTGCGAGCCGGAGATAATAGTAATAGAAAAAAAATGTTGCATAATTAATAATTTATGCAAAGTGAGTAATAAAAGAAATTTGGCCCGTGTGCCGAACACTCGATGAGGTAGAGCTCTCTCAATGATGCCGAAGT
The DNA here is from genome assembly GCF_018294505.1 of Triticum aestivum. Lineage (NCBI taxonomy): Eukaryota > Viridiplantae > Streptophyta > Magnoliopsida > Poales > Poaceae > Triticum > Triticum aestivum. The sequence goes on from NC_057804.1 coordinate 193,658,746, forward strand.
CCTCGAGGCAACCGAACATATCGGTATGGCAATTCGACCAACAAGATGATCACGCGAGCCGATTTATGCCGATTGGGACGACGACGTCGGCTTGCCGAAGTGACCGCGTGACGCAGTCGAAGTCGATTACCTACACATGTAAAATAGTGTAGTCCAAAAATAAAAAATATTCTACTTAATTGACATAGGTGAAGTAAAAAATTGAATATATATGGCCTGGGCGACAAGGTTGGCCCTGCAGAGTGGCAATGCAGAGAAGTTGGCACAGGGACACGCGTTGACGCAACGCAATGACTTGGTCGACGCAGGCGGGACGACGACATCGGCTTGCCGAGGTGTTGGTGCGGCCCAACCTAAATAGATTGCCTGCACGCACAACATAGTGCAACCAAGAAATAATAATAATGAAAAAAACTGCATAGTTAATTTATGTAAAGTAAAAAAAGTTTGGTAAATATGTCCTGAGCATTGAGGCTACCTCGATGGTATGACGGCATTGTGGCGCAGCGATGTCGACACTTGTTGGCCAACCTCAGTGACGGCGAGACGCTGGCTAGACCGATGTTGTGCCCATGTGTCGACAAAATACCCCTGCAAAAATAATGCATTGCAAAACAACAGAAAATATTCTATGTGCAATAATTTTGGGAGCTAACCGAATAGGTAGGAAAAATAAAACCTGTTCGACGGCGATGACGGGGCTGATTCAAATTACTAAAATTCGCTGACCAAAATTGAGGTACCGTACTGATATGTGTCCGGAGGTCCTCATCCCCATGTGGTCGCTCGGGACGTGCTGCCGCCGCTTCATGTATGCGTTGCCGCGCGTGCACCGCCGATCAAGCCGGAGCTTGCTAGCTTGCGCGGGGATCATCTCCTCATGTGACTTTATGTCTGGATGGGGCCACCGCGTCGATGGACCAAATTTTAGATCAGTCGCTAAAGGTCTACACACAAAAAATTATGCGAACCACCAGATCAATATCCAGTGCGTATTTAATATATACTGCGTAGGTAACTGGAAAAATAGAACCTGATATTTCTGTTCGAGTAGCGAGGCGCTGAAATTCGAGGTGAAAAAGCCTGAACTCATCGGACTAGTACCACACACTCTTTATAGGGAAAATCCGGTTGCAGATACGGCGTCCATCAGACTGCGGACAAAAAATCCACATCCAGATGCTGATGAAATGCTAGTACAAGGCTGGCACTTCTCGGATCCGGAGTACTGCCCGACGGCGTACACGGTTGTTGCTGCTGAAATTTTCTCAATTCTGATCTGCCAAAACAAATAAAAGGCAATGGCCTGTACAAAACAAACTGTCATGAAAATATTCTCTTTGATTTCTACACGAGGTAGTATTCTGGATTATTAGAATCCAACCACGTCCAGGACACTGTCCTAAAAAACTAGTAGTCAATTGGATTAGTATACTAGTACTCAATTACGTGAAGTAGTAAGATTTTAGGTCCATGCACTTTTTAGCAAAAGGTAGTAGAGGACTGGCGGTCGGGCAGGAGATGAAATAAAAAAAGGAAAGGAAACGGATCTCCCTGGTGCGTCCGTTCCATCAGGCTGATTTGATTAGCCAATGTGCACAGTTGCCACGCGTGAGCACTACTGGTCCAAGGTGGCTCCTTGGCTAGGGTGCCGCTTGATGGACTTTTCCATTGCCTCCGTGCCCGTTTTTCTGACACCTCCACGGCGCACCGACGCTGCAACAGCGGAGATCGGATCTGCCGTATCATCAGAGGTCGGACACTTTTTGTATGATCTTGATTTGACTGTGAACGGGGTATCCCGATTCAGTAGTCATAATTTACCCGATGTAATTGAAAAATACAGAACACATGTAATTGAAAAAGACAGTCTATACAGAACACATGTAATTGAAAAAATATCACCTGATCATCCCATCGACCCGCGTCGTTCACCCAACAGGCTCTGAATGAAAGCACCAATGTCGGTTCTATATCCGACATATCTCGTAGTAGGGGTCCTAAGCTAAGCGTTTTGGAGCGATGGTAACATGGACACGGGATTTTACCCAGCTTCGGGCTCTCTCTCGAGGAGATAATATCCTACATGCTGCTTTTGATTGTTTTCATATGGGTGTAGTATAGAGTACATGTATCTACCACAAGATTGTAGTAATGAATATGAGATTGTCTATTGACTAGCCCGGCCTCAGTTTATATAACACACCAGAGGCCTAGGGTTTAGGAGAGTCTTGTCTTGGGCGCCAAGTCTTGTGGAGTCTTCCTTGTATGCGGCAGGGGCTGTCCGAACTGGCCCATGAATGAGCCACCATGGGGGGTCCTCGGCACGATCCAGCTGGTTGGGGGACGACTTTGTGGGTACCCTCTAGTCCAGGACACCGTCACCCGACAGACCACTTTTGTACAAGCCTTGCCGGCAAGGCATGTAACCCTTTGTACAAAGCCAGGCGTAGACCCTGCGCAACAAATAAATAAATGAAGCGTTGGCGCCCTGAGTTTTAGCATGCATGGTAGGTTGAGTCTCTCTCTTTGTTAGGGTTGATAGTTCTTAGTAGCGACTAACCCCTAGCATAGAGGTCGAGTGTACATCTCTGTGTCCCTTCCAGTCCTTTTTTGGTTCGCAGGATGCACAGGCATTTCTGCCGAGCTGTTTGGAGGAAAGGAAACAAGCCGACACCCCAACCCCGACAAGCCGAGGTTGCCGGGGGCTACAGATTCTGATATCCGACCACGGCAAGCCAATATTGCCGGGGCTTGTAGATTCAGATAAGTCTTTTCTCCCTCACTATGCACTTCCGTATGAAACTTGGACGTATGAAACTTCGTTCATACCTATACCACCATGCTCCCTCTTTCCCGTGCCCAAAAACCCTTCTTTGGGCCGGAACTTGGTTGTAGTGCGATGGAAAGGAAACAAACGAAGGGCCTAATCCTACTCTGCCCCTACCTCCGCTAAGGGCGTGAGTGTGGACGAGCTATGGAGCGGGAGGACGGCAAGGTCTGTTGCTGGGTGACGATGTTTATCTTAAGATAACAAGGATTCGTTCCTTGGTGTGAGCCATGCTCGCGCACAAAAGAACCTGGCAAGCAACCTTTTATTCATTAATACATTGTTAACAAGTACAATTCATAAGGAATGTAAACATGAGCAAGGGATTACAAAGTTTAAATCTGACAAACGCCCGTAGGCTTAAAAGCTAAAAAGAGATAAGATGCCCGTAATTCCTTTCTTGTCCCTCTCCTCAGGAAACGGATCAAGTTTGCGAGAGGGCAAAAGAAGTGCCTAGGCGAGGTACGAGCAGCAGAAGACACCAGGAGAACATCCCGGTGGCCATCCAGAAGAGGGCTGGTGATGATGGTGTCGAGAGAAGAGCCAAAAGATGAGGTAGCGGGCCGGCAATACGCGACGAAGGCGTCGGTTCTATCATACTCTGACTTGACGGCCCACCACCCGCCTTCTTCGTCTTCTCCAGCCCTCTAGTACCAACCGCCCAAAGGGACGACCCCGAGAAGTTCAAGGAGCTTCCCCCCCCCCCAGCAAATCACTCTGCCAGTGGGGAAGGCCAGGTGCAGATGATGGTGCTGCCGACGTCGCCCGGGGAAGATGGGTCTGACACCTAGTGGGACCCGCCCCGTCGTCCTCCCACCCGCTACCCTCGTCATTGATGTTGTTGTCCTCCTCATCACTATAGCTCGAGGATGGGGTTTCGTTGTCGGTGCAGCTCTCCACGCAGCACCCTAAGCGAATTCCCGAGGGCCCGAAGACCTTGATTGAGAGCATTCCGTCCTCCATTAATTTGAACTAGAGAACGTGCCCCTGCGACAGGCTATGGGCACGGGCAAAGGTCTTCCAACCACGGCGGAGATGCATGACGTGAGACGCGGGGAAGTCGACGTCGACCCGCATGCCACCGTTCCCGCAGCCCCACATGTGCAGCCTTAAGGCCTGCGACGGGTCGAGCTCCATTTACAGAGCGAACGGGGTGGGGAGGCGAAGGTGACCGCGCACCGGCTTGTACAATCTCATGAAGAACTCGCGAGGCTGGTCTCCGACATGGCCCTCCATTAGGAGAGGAGCCGCTGGTGGAAGCACGGCCGGTGCACCGCCCTGTCTTCCTCCTCTCCCCCGAGTGTCGCAGCGACCTCGACCTCCGCCGCCATGGGATCCGGAGGAGGGGGGACGCGCTGTCAAGCAGAAGCCCGCATCGCCGCCGCAAAAGTACCGACACACCCTCTCACCATGGCAGATGGAAGAAAGAGGCCAAGCAGGAAGGAGAAGGACACAGAAGGATGCGTCCCTCTTCCCCTTTTATAGGGGGGGCGAGGCCGATGCTCGGGTCACCAACAAAGCCACAGCCGCCTCGCTCGGCCAATCTGGGCACTTATGTGGATACAGACCTAGGGTAGGGTCAAAGGCCAGAACTATACGCCCTACCCAAGGTCACTACCCTAGAAGCAAAGAAGTCCAAGAGACAATAAGGGATACCCAGTGAAGGCGTCGAGTGCAATCCACTCGACCAACCATATCACTCGGGTACCCCTCCTTCCTGATGTCACACGACCATACAAGAAATCACTCGACCTACTGAAGACCAGGAGTCACTCAGAACTGCAACGGTCAGGCGTTCACTCCGTAGTCTTTAAGATCATCAATAGCACTTATGGCTCGCGTTATCAGTAACACCCCATCTTTATGTACATTGAACTCCTTGTAACGGAGGATGACTGGGGTCCTGGCGCACTCTATATAAGCCACCCCCTCCTCTGGGACAAGGGTTCGCACCCCCTGTAACTCTACATGCATATAATTCAATCGACCGTCTCCGGGCACCGAGACGTAGGGCTTTTACTTCCACCGTGAAGGGCCTGAACTCGTAAACCTTGTATGTACAACTTCATCATCGCTGAGATCTTGCCTCCTCATACCTACCCCCCATTCTACAGTCAGTCTTAGGACCACGACAGTTGGCACCCATCGTGGGGTAGATGTCTTAGCGACTTTTTGGTGAAGTTGCGATTTTTCCGATCCCTATCATCATGGTTTCCGGTGGTGGATTGGCTGAGGGCCGCGAGATCCATCTCGACGCACTCGTCTTCGTCACCTACGACTCTGCCTGGCTTCAGGAACCTTCCCTTGGCATCGAGGCTCTCCCCGTCCGTGGGGCGACGCACTTTCGCGCGTGTGTATGTGGCGTCCTTCTCCAGCAGCCGTCAACCCAGTATCGGTCGACTCCCGTGGTGTCCTCACTCCCCTCTATTCGCCGTCGCAAGCGATCCGGTCAGTCGCAGCTTCAGCGGTGGGTGAAACATGTGGTGGCTCGTCAGTCGGACACCCATCAAGTTGCGACAATCGAGCCCGGCGAAACTCTCTACGGCCTGTTCGACTGGCTCCATCGAGACCACATCCGAGTGCGATAGCAGCGACCCTGCGGCTGAAGTCTTGATGGTCGATGGACCACGTAGTCCGCCTGGCTTCTGCCGCGACGGCGGCGGTGATGGTGGCGGCAATCCGTCGTGCGTTCACGAGGAGTATCGTCCCGAACCCCTCTCTTCACAGCAGAGAGAAGAACTTCATCGCCGCAACATGGATGCACTCCACACGGCCATCATTGGGGAAACCTCCGAGGCTCGGGCCTTGGAAAAGGTGCGCCTGGCTAATTTGGTTGAGCGCACTCGACTGGAGAACCTTTAGCATGCACTCAACGAGTGTGCTCGGGAGAGGATCCCTGAGTCCAGTCGACGACAGCTTTTTCCGCCTCAACCTAAGGTATACCGCATAGCTGTGGCTCGTATAGCAGAGTCAATTCAGCCTTCCCATTCGGAGGCTGGCAGAGGTGTGATGCAGATCCAGGCCTTACTCTGGGCAGCAAGAGAACATAACACATCAGTGTCTCAGTCGCGGAATAGGATTCATAGCAGGTCCGTGATGGCGGATACAGTTCAGTCGGCCCACAGGCCAAGATCGCCGCTGCGGCGTGAAGGTCGTGGGCATCAGCAGGATCAGTACATCAACCATGGGCAGCGTGATCACCAACTCGGCCGTGATGATCGTCGTCGAGTGCCCACACCTCCTCCGAGGAGTGGATCATATGTGCCTCAGCAATATGATGACAGACGCCCTTACAATGGCGAGCGCAGAGTACGGTTGACCCAAGAGAGCCAGGCTTTGATGCGAGATCTATTCTCGTTCAAGGTCTAATCGACCGGAACAGAGCACACAGGGAGGGCCTTGACAGAGATCATCTGATTAGCAACATAGTTCATGTTTCGGGTCCCGAATGTTTTAGCAGAGCCATCAGGGCTGCAGTGATTCCTCCCAACTTCAGGTTGGCAACTGGAGTCAGCAAGTTCACTGGAGATTCCAAGCCTGACACTTGGCTTGAGGATTACCAAGTGGCTGTGCAGATCGGTGACAGTAATGATGAAGTGGCCATGAAGCATCTTCCTCTGATGTTGGAAGGGTCAGCCAGAGCGTGGCTGACTCAGTTAGCCCCTGGCAGTATATTCAGTTGGGAAGAGCTTGCCCGAGTATTCGTCAGAACTTTTGAGGGTACTTGCAAGCGACCGGCAGGATTAACAGAATTGCAGCATTGCATGCAAAAACCGAGTGAGACTCTAAGGGATTACATTCAGAGGTGGTCCACTTTGCATCACACAGTGGAAAATGTATCTGAGCACCAAGCAATGTGTGCCTTCAAGGAAGGCGTAAATATCGAGACCTGGTCCTGAAGTTCGGTCGGACTGGAGATATGTCTCTCACTCGGATGATGGAAATAGCCACTCGGTACGCTAATGGAGCGGAAGAGGATCGACTCCGCAGTGGAAAGAGTAAACCAGTCGGCCAGGACGCCGGTGGAGGCAATTCCAATCAGAAACAAAAACGTAAGGCTGAACCTGCAGCGCCTGGTGAAACTGCAGCGGTAGTTCAAGGAAAGTTTAAAGGAAAACCTAAGGGACCCTGGACCCCTAAGAAGGTAAAAGATCAAGCGGGAAATGATGTGTTGGATTTACCATGTCACATTCATACGAAGAAGGATGAAAAGGGTAATCTGATTTATCCTAAGCACACCACTCGGCAATGTCGACTCCTTATCCAGCAATTCCGAGAGAAACAGTCCAGTGAAAAGGAAAAGGAGTCGGACAAGGACGAGCACAAAGAGGAAGACGATGGTTATCCTAAGGTCAATTCCACCCTGGTGATTTTTGCTAATGTTGAGAGCAAAAGTCGATTGAAAGTTATCAACAGAGAAGTAGATATGGTTGCTCTGGCAACGACGACATACCTGAAATGGTCACAAACAGCCATCACATTCGACCAGTCTGATCACCCAGCACGTATAGCCACTCCTGGGAGGCAAGCGTTGGTAGTCGACCCAGTTGTTGAAGGCACTTGACTGACCAAAGTGCTAATGGATGGTGGTAGCAGCCTGAATATCCTTTATGTTAAAACCTTAAAAGGGGTGGGCAATCCATTGTCCAAGCTTAGCGAAAGCAATATGAGTTTTCATGGTGTTATCCCTGAAAATAAAGCCAAATCACTCGGCCAGATCGCCCTTGACGATTCCAAGAATTACCGCAAGGAAAAGTTGACATTTGAAGTAGTGGATTTCCAGAGTGCTTATCATGCTATTCTGGGTAGGCCTGCTTATGCACGTTTTATGGCTCGGCCATGTTACGTGTACCTCAAGCTGAAGATGCCTGACCCGAGTGAAGTGATCACAGTCACTGGCAATCGGCAGAAGGTAGAGGAATGCTTCCAGAAGGGTTCTAAAATTGCCGATGCACAAATGGTAGCAGTTGAATTCCAAGAGTATTAAAAAAAATGCAGATCCGAGTGATTTGTTACAAGCCAAGAAGCCTACCACAGATTCTGCATTTCAGTCGTCTGGAGAAACGAAGCCAATTCATATTCACCCGACCGATCCCAATGCTGCACCGACTCATATCTCAACAACGCTCGACAGCAAATAGGAAGAAGTGCTCATCCAGTTCCTCCGTGAGAACTGGGACATCTTTGCATGGAAACCTTCTGACATGCCAGGTGTACCCAGGGGACTAGCTGAGCAACATTTGCGAGTCGATCCGAAGGTAAAACCTGTCAAAGAGCATCTTCAACGGCCTGCCGTCCAGAAGAGAAAAGCAATTGGTGAGGAAGTAGCTCGGCTCCTGGCAGCAGAGTTCATCCGAGAGATCTACCACTCTGAGTGGCTTGCCAATGTGGTCATGGTCCCTAAGAAGGACGACTCACTTCGTATGTGCATCGATTTCAAGCATATCAATCGGGCCTGCCCGAAAGATCATTTCCCTCTCCCCCGCATCGATTAGATTGTCAATGAGGGAGTCCTGGATTATGGGGTCCTTGATGACCCACAAGTATAGGGGATCTATCATAGTCCTTTCGATAAGTAAGAGTGTCGAAGCCAACGAGGAGCAGAAGGAAATGACAAGCGGTTTTCAGTAAGGTTTTCTCTGCAAGCACTGAAATTGTAGGTAACAGATAGTTTTGTGGTAAGATAAATTGTAACGAGTAACAGGCAATGAAAGTAAATAAAGTGCAGCAAGGTGGCCCAATAATTTTTGTAGCAAAGGACAAGCCTGGACAATTTCTTATAATGAGAAAAGCGCTCCCGAGGACACATGGGAATTATCATCAAGCTAGTTTTCCTCACGCTCATATGATTCGCGTTCGATACTTTGATAATTTGATATGTGGGTGGACCGGTGCTTGGGTACTGCCCTTACTTGGACAAGCATCCCACTTATGATTAACCCCTATTGCAAGCATCCACAGCTACAAAAGAAGTATTAAGGTAAACCTAACCACATCATTAGACATATGGATCCAAATCAGCCCCTTACGAAGCAATGCATAAACTGTGGGTTTAAGCTTCTGTCACTCTAGCAACCCATCATCTACTTATTACTTCCCAATGCCTTCCTCTAGGCCCAAATAATGGTGATGTTTAATGTAGTCAACGTTCACATAACACCACTAGAGGAAAGACAACATACATCTCATCAAAATATCGAACGAATACCAAATTCACATGACTACTAATAGCAAGACTTCACCCATGTCCTCAGGAACAAACATAACTACTCACAAAGCATATTCATGTTCATAATCAGAGGGGTAATAATATGCATTAAGGATCTGAACATATGATCTTCCACCAATTAAACCGATTCGCATCAACTACAAGGAGTAATCAACACTACTAGCAACCCACAGGTACCAATTTGTGGTTTTGATACAAGATTGGATACAAGAGATGAACTAGGGTTTTGAGAGGAGATGGTGCTGGTGAAGATGTTGATGGAGATTGACCCCCTCCCGATGAGAGGATCATTGGTGATGACGATGGTGATGATTTCTCCCTCCCGGAGGGAGGTTTCCCCGGCAGAACAGCTATGCCGGAGCCCTAGATTGGTTCCGCCAAGGTTCCGCCTCGTGACAGCGGAGTTTCATCCCGTAAGCTTACCTCTGATTTTTTCCAGGGTAAAAGCCTTCATATAGCAGAAGATGGGCACCGGAGGGCCACCAGGGGGCCCAGGAGACAAGAGCGTGCCTAGTAGGGGTGGGCGCGCCCCCCACCCTCCTGGCCAGGGTGTGGGCCCCCTCTGGTGTTTTCTTCGCTCAGTAATTCTTATTAATTCCAAAACTGACTTCCGTGGAGTTTTAGGATTTTTGGAGCTGTGCAGAATAGTTTTCCAATATTAGCTCCTTTTCCAGCCAGAATTCTAGCTACCGGCATTCCCCCTCTTAATGGTAAACCTTGTAAACTAAGAGAGAATAGCCATAAGTATTGAGATATAATGTGTAATAAAAACCTATAATGCAATAAATATTGATATAAAAGCATGATGCAAAATGGACGTATCAACTCCCCCAAGCTTAGACCTCGCTTGTCCTCGCGGAAGCCGAAATCGAAAATATGTCCACATGTTCAGATATAGAGGTGTCGATAAAAATAAAATACGGACATGAGGGCATTATGATCATTCTTATAACAGCAACATAAATAGATTTTATCATATGATTTCTTATGCTCAAGTATCGATCAATTCACAATGTCAAGTATGGTTCAGAAACTTCATTGGGAACTAACAAACTATAATCTCAGCCATTGAAGCAATTGCAATTTATCATAACATCAGAAAGAGTCAATAATAGAGCTTTTCAGCAACTCCACATACTCAACTATCATATAGTCTTCTACAATTGCTAGCACTCATGCAGTACTTATGGTTTTGGAGTTTCAACCGGACACTAAGAAAGATAGGGGCTTATTGTGTTGCCTCCCAACGTATTCACCTTTGGGTGATTTCTAATCATTCATGCTAACTTACATCCAATTGGATATATATATATATATCAAGATCTTTCAAACACGAGGAGCTTGCCAAAGGATAAAATTAAAAAGGGAAAGGTGAAGATCACCTTGACTCAAGCGTAAAGTAAAAACATAAAGTAAAAGATAGGCCCTTTGCAGAGGGAAGCAGAGGTTGTCATGTGCTTTTAGGGTTGGATGCACAAAATCTTAATGCAAAAGAACGTCACTTTATATTGCCACTTGTATATGGACCTTTATTATGCAGTCCGTCGCTTTTATTGCTTCCATAACAAGATCGTATAAATCTTATTTTCTCTGCACTAATAAGTCATACATATTTAGAGAGCAATTTTTATTTCCTACAACATGACAACTTACTTGAAGGATCTTACTCAATCCATAGGTAGGTATGGTGGACTCCCATGGCAAAAACTGGGTTTAAGAATATTTGGAAGCACAAGTAGAGTCTCTACTTGGTGCAAGGAATTTGGCTACCATGAGGGAGAAAGGCAAGCTTAACATGTTGCGAAGATCAATGACAATATACTTTAACTGAGATGTGAGAAAACATAAACCACTAGTTGTCTTCCTTGTCCAACATCAACTGTTTTAGCATGTCATACTCAATGAGTGCTCACAATCATAAAAGATGTCCAAGATAGTATATTTGTATGTGAAAACCTCTCTTTCCTTATTACTTCCTATTAATTGCAATGATGACCAAAACTATGTTTGTCAACTCTCAACAACTTTTATGCCTCATACTTTCTATGTGTGAAGTCATTACTATCCATAAGATCAATATGAACTCATTTATTCTTTCTACTTTCTACGTTCTCAAGATCATAGCCAAATAGCAAAGCCCTTGACTCAACACTAATATTTATTATAGATAGCTCACGGACTTGATTACATAAAGAGATCACAAAGCAAAACTCAAAACTACTTGATACTAAAACTTCAATCTACTAGTTCAAGATACTACTAAAAGGATCGAACTAAATAAAACTGTAAAGATAGGAGTGTGATGGTGATACGATACCGGGGCACCTCCCCCAAGCTTGGCAGTTGCCAAGGGGAGTGCCCATACCCATGTGGTTATGTCCTCGGAGGTGGTGAAGTAGGAGTTGTTGATGATGTAGGCTTGTCGTCCATCTTCCAAGGCATAGGCTCACCATCATAGAAGGATGATCGAGTCTTCGGGATCCTTAAATCTGCAGCTAAACTCATTGTAGGATCGAAAGTATGTCTAGAGGGGGGGGGGTGATTAGACTACTTGACCAAATAAAAGTCTATCCTTTTCCCAATTTTAGTTCTTGGCAGATTTTAGTAACTTAGCACGGTTCAAGCAATCTTAACACAATTCAAGCAAGCATGCAAAGAGTATATGAGCAGCAGAAAGTAAAGCATGCAACTTGCAAGAATGTAAAGGGAAGGGTTTGGAGAGTGCAAACACAATAGGAGACACGGATGTTTTTGTCGTGGTTCCGATAGGTGGTGCTATCGTACATCCACATTGATGGAGACTTCAACCCACGAAGGGTAACGGTTGCGCGAGTCCACGGAGGGATCCACCCACGAAGGGTCCACGAAGAAGCAACCTTGTCTATCCCACTATGGTTGTCGCCCACGAAGGACTTTCCTCATTAGCGGTAGATATTCACGAAGTAGGCGATCTCCTTGCCCTTACAAACTCCTTGGTTCAACTCCACAATCTTGTCGGAGGCTCCCAAGTGACACCTAGCCAATCTAGGAGACACCACTCTCTAAGAAGTAACAAATGGTGTGTTGATGATGAACTCCTTGCTCTTGTGCTTCAAATGATAGTCTCCCCAACACTCAACTCTCTCTCTCACAGGATTTGGATTTGGTGGAAAGAAGATTTGAGTAGAAAGCAACTTGGGGAAGGCTAGGGATCAAGATTCATACGGTAGGAATGGAATATCTTGGTCTCAACACAAGTGTAGGTGGTTCTCTCTCAGAAAATGTAAGTTTGAAGTGTAGGTTTGTTCTGATGGCTCTCTCCACGAATGAAGAGGAGGTGGGGGGTATATATAGCCTCCACACAAAATCTAACCATTACACACAACTTGCCAATCTCGGTGGGACCGAACTGATAAACTCGGTCGGACCGATTAAACAAATCTAGTGACCATTAGGATTTTCGGTGGGACCGACATACAACTCGGTAGGACCGATATGGTTAGGGTTAGGGCATAATGTAACCTCGGTGAGACCAATTACACAAACTTCGTGAGACCGATTTTGTTAATAAGCTAACCAGAGAGTTGGTCAGGTAAACACGGTGGGACTGATTCGCTCATTTCGGTGAGACCAAAATGTTACAAAAGGGAAACAGAGAGTTTACATTGCAATCTCAGTGGGACCGATCGCTCATCTCGAAGGGACCGAAACGTTATGAAGGGAAACAGGGAGATTACAATACCATCTCGGTGAGACCGAGATCCCTATCGGTGAGACCGATTTGCCTTGGGTTTGTGGCAGTGGGTATGACATCTGAACTCGGTGGCGCTGGATATAAAGAATCAGTGGGGCCGAGTTTGACTTTTATTGTAGGTCATATGTGGATGTGAGAAAGTAGTTGAGGGCTTTGGAGCATATCACTAAGCATTTTGAGCAAGAACCTCATTAAGCAACATCTCATCCCTCCTTGATAGTATTGGATTTTCCTATAGACTCAATGTGATCTTGGATCACTAAAATAGAAAATGTAGAGTCTTGAGCTTTGAGCTTAAGCCAATCCTTTTGTCCTTAGCATTTTGAGGGGTCCACTTTTCTCATCCATGCCATGCCAATCATTGAGCTTTCCTGAAATATTTATCTTGAAATAGCATTAGCTCAATGAGCTATATGTTGTTAGGGATTACCAAAACCACCTAGGGATTGTTGCACTTTCATTCATCCTCTTGAATATATATTCATACTCACAGTTTTGGTTTTGCAGGTCATAGATCTGGGCTTGGAGATGCTCGATTTTCTCTTAAAGCTTTAAGATGGTCTCCCCAATGACCTTGGCATCTAGCTTGTGGTTGTTGGTGAACTCCGTGATCATCGTCTGGTTGGTGTTGAGTCCACGCTCCACCATCCCTTGGCACTTGAAAACTTGTTTCTCCATGGCCTCGAGCTTTGTCTCCACGCTTCCCGTACGCCTTGGTCCCTCCACATCGCGGATGTGCAGCACCCCCTCACGCATCTCAATGGTTTGAGGGTGTTGCAGCACCTCCGCGAGATAGGGGTTGATAACCCTCTCGAAAAACTTGTCATTGGGAGCACTTGGAGACGTCATGATGCTCTAGATATGTCCGAAAAATAGCTTGAAACGAAAACAGAGGATATTTGCGTGATACGGTGATCAAAACCTTCGGGAGATTATATAATGAATTTTTACCAACCAAAATACGTAACGTGCAAGAAAACGGAGTCCGAGAGGCACACGAGGTGGCCACGAGACAGGGGGCGCGCCCAGGAAGGGTGGGCGCGCCCTCCACCCTCGTGGAGGCCTCGTGTCCTTCCCGGACTACTTCTTTATTTCCAAAATTCTTAAATATTCCAAAACGGAT